>NC_143236.1:8468077-8768077 GCF_009617815.1 Ciona robusta
GTATATTTAATGGAACACTATTCGTTGGGCTTGATTTTTGTTGGTTATTTATTTTGAACCACTTGATACTGAATGTTATTTCGTTACAAAAGTCATCCAACTTCATGAGCACTAGATCAGGGCCAGATTCACAGAATTCATCATAGTTACAATTATTAAAGTAATATTCTCATATTCTTGCTGCATTTTGCTATTACTATTGTGATGTCATTAACAGATTTGTGACATAAATATTGAATATTCATTTTAAATTGCTAGTTACACAAAAAACTTCACTACGGTTTATTTTCAAACTTATTTGCTCAGCTTACCGTGTTCATTCAAGTGTCGCTTATTCAAAGAAAAGTTTGTTGATTGCATAACAATAGAACGTATTCCGCTTCATGTGATTGAACAATGGCCACTATGATACTATAGTAGTATGATGAGTAATACCACTTTCTTTACCATATTACTAGTCAGTGTTAATATTACCTTTTGACACCACAACGTTCATTATGACATCATAATTATGTATGTTAAGCATACAAAGTTATATAAGCTGTTGTATTGGTGGCTGAATCAAGATATTGTAAAAGCACCAATAGAGGATGTAATAGCTTATGTGATATCGCTCTATTCTTGCAAGTTCTTTAAACAACTGGATTTTGCAGCCATGTGTATTTATTTAAGGAATCTAGGGCCTCTGGTTTATTAATTAATTAATGAAACTTGTGACTTGCCATATTACCTCACCCATGTAGAATAGATCACGATATAATTTGGGGTAATGGGTCAACTCTGTCTTAAAATAAGTCGTATGTTCTCTGGCATGCTTTGCTGTAGAATCTTAACCATATAAAGTAGAATGTGCATAATATACAATGTTGGGGTAATTGACCAACTCTGCCCTAAATCCTAGGGCTAGGTCCCATGGTATACCTTACTGTAGAACTAGAACCTCACCCATATAGAATAAAATGCGCATATACAATGTTGGGATAGTGGGACAACTCTGGCATAAATCCCCTTACATGTCCTGCCATAGAACCTCAGCCATATAGAATAGAAACTTTAAATTTACAACTTGATTTACAACTTAAGTATTGACAAATAAAACAACAACCTTTGATCATTGGCAGAGTGGTTTGTGGACACTTGGTAATATTTGCACCAACATAATAATGTTGTTACCACATCATAATCATTGTGATGTCACTATGTTGTTAGGTTGATATGATACTTTCATTTGAGTTTTAAAAACTAAATAAATTTCACTGTGTATTTTATTGTTTAAATTTGAATTATTAAAGCTAAATAAATTTCACTATTTTTTTATTTGGTGTAAATTTTAGTTACAAGTAAATAAATTTAACCATGTTTTTCATTTGGTCTTAATTTGAATTAAAAGTTAAATAAATTTTCTGTTGTGTGTTTCACACAAAAAGCATTTCCCTGTTTCCTGTTCCCACCATTATGGCTGAGTAAATGTTACCTCATAGTGCTTTATTATTACCCACACCTCGTAGACAATGGCTCTTGTTTGCTAACTCTTTAAATAGGAAGTGACATAACATTTAACAATCAGGATTATTGCCAACTAAGCTGGATGTGCTTTGGCGCCAAACCTGGGGTGGCAAGGTGGGCAGGCCTACCCTGGAATTCCCTGAACTAAATAATTAATCAGTAAATATTAGAAGTTAGATTTGTTACATGGAAAAGGGCGTCAAACCATCCCTGCCTCCCCTACGTTTTTAAATGTTTGGTGCCTATGGTTGTTGTATCTACTTATTGATCTAGTGGGGTTTCCATTTTAATACCAACAATACACTTAAGTGCATGCAATTTGTTAAAATGTTTTATTGTGTGTTGTTATTGGCTATATAGTAATGAAAAGGTGAATTCAAAGAAAAAGAATTGCCAATATATATTTAAACATGTTCATGGAGGTAATGAATTTATGTTTGAAAAATTCGACAAATATATTTTTAACTAGCTAATTTATCATTCATAAATAATATATATATATAAATTTACATCTGACATTTGTTGTTTAAAAAGTAATAAAGAGATCAGTGATTTAGGAGTATAATGACATTAGTAAATACATGAGATAGTTGCCATTGTTTAGAATTAAATCGTAACTAGAAAATATATTTTCCATATTTGCAGTTTTACAACAAGTAATAGTAATAATGTAAAACTACCAATTTAGAATTTAGTAATGAAGACATATTAGTTATTACACCTTTGGCGAATACAAAAGGTTTAAAGTTATAGCCTAAGGTATATGGTATGAATCAGAGGCCCACTTATCTTTAAATAAAGTGATCATGTTGTGAATCATGGTGGATTATCATGGCTGTGTACTTCATTATCCTGGCCCGAGGATTTAGGTTACTACTTTTGGTTTTTGAGTGGTTGTTACTTCCGTGCTCATAGTATTACAGTGTGTGGATAAGCCGACATGACTTTTGGTTGGTTTGAATATTTATATTCTCGTGGGTGGGAACTTGAGTGACTTATCCATGGTTGCCACTCCCATGCCCACAGTCGAGTTGCTGAAGCTATTGCAGTGTGTGGATAAGCAGACATGACTTTTGGTTGGTTTGGTCATTTATATCCTCGTGGGTGGGAACTTGAGTGACTTATCTATGGTTGCCACTCCCATGCCCACAGTGCTGAAGGTATTGCAGAAACATAACCCCATAAATCCATAATAGTCATACAGTCATACTAAACCTACAAACCCATACCTACAGAATTCATGTCATACAACAACTCTTACAATTTTCATTATGTTTCAGAGCTTGGGTTAAACACAGAATGTGTGGTGGACATGCAAGGAGACCAAACCATCCTTTCCACAACAGCAAAGGGGTGGGTTTATACTGCTTAAGTGTTTTGACATTTATATATTTTTGTCAATGGTGTACACTGTACTACATTTAGAGTGCAACCTTTGTTACACTGACTGTTATTTTAACTCTATGATCAGTGGCACACTAAGAGAGGTCAATCCACTATTTTGCAATTGTAACTTGCAAAACATGACTGCAGACTTCTCCCCTGTCACAAGATGTCATGTGACACAACCACTAATTCACCCCCCCCCCCTTTTTGTCCCGTCTGGTTGTGGACTGCCTATGAGTAATTATCATCATAATTTAAGTAACCAGATTAGAGATACTTTTAAACAACAAAAGTTAAATATTGGCTTATGTTTATCCATGCCTTTTTGGACCCACAATTTTAGGCCCCCACACTATTTATAAGCCCACACTTTTTGCCATTATAGTTTTTATGTAGCATAGGATACTTAAAACATTTATATTGAAACAGTACTAAAACATACTGCGCAAAATTGTGTTTAACTACTTAAATTTAGTGTGTGTGACTTTGTTTTTTACTTAATTTATATTGTCTGTATGCTGTTATTTACATTACATATTATGCTATTTCTATGTTTTACCCTCGAACTTTATTTTTTCTTTCATGTCATCCATTCTTCACAGACAACAACCAAAGGTGAGTTTAATTTGCAATCACAAGCCATTGGGGAGTAGGTAGTGCATTGTACTAGCTCCCATGGGATTTAAAGTTTATTTCAATCACACTGGACATTCTACTTAGGCAGTAGATGACAGTTATTTGTTGTTGTTTTTATTTTGGCATTAAATTGAATTAATCAATTTTCGAGTGCATAAAAATCCATGGAAATGGGGTAATAGGATAATGGCCTAACTTGGGCCTTAATGCTTAACCATGTGATATGCTCCACTGTAGGCTCTTATCTATATAAAATATGACCCACTGTAGGCCCTTGTGGGGTAATATGGATACCGTTAGCACATAACATCCCAATATTTCCTATTTATTTTAAACAACTAACAACGGTCCTTTAAGAGTCGTGAAGATACGGTTATATAATTCTGTAATAATAAATAATATTTTACTAACAAATGAGACGATAAAATTGAAATGAAACATTCAACATCTTACCCCAAACTAGTATATAAAAATTACCTTAATTGCTGCTAATGCTGCAGTTTAATGCACAGGAAACCAGCCAAAGGCAAAACTCCCACATTTAATATTCAAGTTATACCTCCAACAATTCAAGTCCATAAGACGCATGAATAATTAATACAGTTCGCAGAATGATTTATTTTTACTGCCTTTAATATCAATATTGCGTTTCTTAATGCGAAGGTAATATGTACATAGACACACATGATACCATTTATTAGCCAGTGCTATACTTGGATTTCAAAATGAAAAACGATTAGACACCCAATTTTAGAACTATATTTTACCAAATTATATATAGTTGGGTGGGGGAAGATGGAACCCCTTTTTTCATTCTATTTTCTTGTCCCATTTTAACAAAGAACATTCAAAGAATTATAAAACTGTATCCTCACGACTTCCATAGACCTTTGCTAATTGTAGAAAACAAGACCAGGATATCAGGATTTTATGTGTTAAAGCTGTCCCATCTTCTACCACCCTACTATATATAAGTTGTCTAGTTGTTGGCGTAATGCATAAAATCTAACATAAATTCTAGGCCCTCTTGGTAAGGACCTCACCCATATAGATTAGGCTAACTAATAATATATCCAGCCTTTTTGTGCATAGGCATTTATAATAAAATATATTCATAACCTAAACCAATGGTATAAAATGGTATGACATTAAAAGCCAAAATTGAAAAAAATTGACAACTTCTTAAAAAGCGTTCCTGTGTTTCAGACATTCACATTCGACCATTGCTTTTGGTCAATGGATCCAGATGAAGTTGATAAGTTTGCCAACCAGAGCCTTGTGTTTGAGAGCCTTGGTGTAGAGTTACTTGACAATGCATTTGCCGGTTACAACGCTTGTATATTCGCTTATGGCCAAACGGGTAAGCTGCTTTATCTTAACCCATGCGTTAAAGTCACTTTGATTTTCTTTGATGGCCAAATTTATTATAAAAAGTGACATTTGACAAGTGTTAAACATCAGACAACAGCAGTTCATACAGTTTTGTTACTCATTAAAATTTTCATAAGCATAGCACACTAAGTGAAAATTTGATAACACACCAAGGCTTTTTAAGACTCACAATTTAGAAAGCATTTATCTTATATATAACTACACTTTATAGGCTACAATGATGTTGTAATGAGGCCTGCCACTTAATAACCAACAATATATTCAGGATCTGGTAAGTCTTACACCATGATGGGCAGCCATGATAAACCGGGGTTGATACCTCGTCTGTGCGATGCTTTATTTCTACGTATACAAGATCAGACACAGGAGAGTCAGTCGTTCAAAGTGGAAGTATCGTACATGGAGATATATAATGAGAAAGTGAGGGATTTATTGGACCCTAATGGGTGAGTACTGGGGGCGTTTGAGTTCCCAAAATATGTTAGACTGTAGCGTTTATTTATGTGTGTCTGCGAAACGCCCCTTTTTATTTGCCTTCTTCTTCCGTTCTCTTTCAAGTTTCTCGTGCGTTCAAAACTGATTCATTACAATATATATAACGAGCAATAAGCATCGTCACTACAAGACATCAATAAAAGAGTAAACTACTGGGCCAAAAACCTTTGCTTATATTATAAAATTCTATTACGTGCTTTACTTTAGGACCTGAAACATACAGTATAGAACTTGGTTTGGCTTATAATTTGTAGTAATGGGCCAACTCTGGTCTAAATCTATGGCCTGCCTTATTGTTGAACCTCACCCAGGTATAGTTGAAACAGTTCAACAGAATATCCCATTACAAACACCATATTAGGTTTAATTCCAAACTAAGCCCACCCCTTCCCACAGTGGTAAGCAGCAGCATTTGAAAGTTCGCGAACACAAATTACTCGGACCTTACGTGGATGGTTTACAACAACTAGTAGCGAGCACGGCACAAGATGTACAAGAATTGATGTCCGAGGGAAGCAAATCTCGCACCGTCGCCGCTACGAAGATGAATGCTGAGTCATCTCGATCACACGCGGTGTTCACGCTTATTGTAACCCATACTATGGTGGATATACAATCTGGGGTAAGTGTTTGGATTTTTATATCTTTGTCCAATGGTCAATAAATAGGTTGTCTAATTGTGAGCAATACAGAAAAAACATCCCCAAAAAAATATAGGCTTTTTACATGCAATCAGAGGTTAGTGTTTTGATCGCTATTGTCCATGTTTTATGCTACTATTGGGATGTCTGTGTCCGTAGGCAAGTTACTTAACGCCACAAAGTTACATAAGTGGTAACTCGTAAGCGGGCATGAGGTGTATGAAACAGATTACGCGTGTTATAACGACTGTTGCTGACCTGCCAAGAATGGATAAATTAGTTACATTTAATCATTATTTTGGATGAATTCTATTTAAAATAGTAACTAAATAAAACAAAGTAATAAACCGAAAACTGCATATCCTATAAATTTACTTGTTTCATATATATATATATACTTTTTAACGTCTTATATTCCTCACTAGGTGTCAGGAGAGAGAGTGAGTAAACTTAGTTTGGTCGATCTAGCGGGGAGTGAAAGATCTTCCAAGACCGGAGCATCGGGTGCAAGGTTGAAAGAAGGAAGCAATATTAACAAGTAAGATTGTTATTTCAATAATGACCTAATTTATAAGGTGCAGGGTATTGGCGTTATCTTCTCTATAAATGTAAAAGGGCAGGAATAGTTAAGGTTAAACGGATAAATGAAAAACTGATAAATGAAGTGCAGAAAATTCCAAAGTAGTCCTGTCCACCCTGCCACCCCAGGTTTGGTGCCTATGGTGCCTTTCTGAAAATTTTGCAAGGTTTACAGCTCCTGGATTTTCCAATTAAATAAGAAATTGATCAATAAATATTCTGAAACAATGTTTACACCTACTTAGTGTGCTACCCATTAGTGATGCAAGTGCCTAACCACTGAGCCACAGCCACAGCACCAGACAACAACAATCTAGTAAAACAACCATGCATACTTCCTTAGGTCTCTTACAACACTGGGGTTAGTAATAAGTGCATTGGCCGACCAAGCAGCAGGGAAAGCTAAGAATAAGTTTGTTCCTTATCGGGATTCTACTTTAACCTGGATATTAAAGGTAAGGGGTTGTAGTTTCTATTTTATGTATGGGTGAGGTCTTTGGACAGGGATTTAGGAAATAGCTGGCTACTAACCCGAAACTGTATATGTTTGTTCTATATGGATGAGGTCCTACATTGAGGCATGCCATGGGACCCAAGATTTAGGTATAGTTGGCCCATTACCCAAACATTGTATATGCTTATTCTTATACTCTATATGGGTTAGGTCCTACAACGAGGCATGCCATGGGACCTGGGGTTTAGGCCACAGTTGACCCTTACCTTGAACCCTAAAAAAGGGTTCCTAAAATTTAATTTTAAGTTTGTTTATTACTCAATAGTACTTGATTAAATGGAAATGGGCTTTCAAATGTTACTTGATCTTCCAAAGTTACAAATTTCACTCTATGGGTCTAAAACTTGTGTTTTTCCCTTACAGGATAACTTGGGAGGAAACAGTCGTACCACGATGGTGGCAACTTTAAGCCCATCTGCTGATAATTATGAAGAGACTTTATCAACATTAAGGTAAGGATGTGATTTAGGGTGTTCGGTGTTTTAAAAATCAAGCTTTGATGCTTATTTTTGATTGTATAATTGAATATATAATCTGCTTGGCGAACTTATCTTTTCATTCCCGTGGCTCAGTGGTTAGCCACTTACATAACTGAACACTTGATGTGTTTCAAGGTGGTATGTGTTTCATAAATAAGGTTAGACATTCAATACATAATGAAATATATACATACCAGTTCTACTTTGGTCTGCTATCCAATGAGACATCATCACTTAATGTGAAACACACTATGTTTTTCATACCAGATCGCTAAAAGATTTTTTACATTATTCCTGGTGGCAGAAGTAACAACATTTCTATGCTGCATAATATTTCTATGTTGTATAATATTTCTATGTTGTATAATATTTCTATGTTACTAGATATGCAGATCGAGCGAAGCGAATCGTGAACAAAGCTGTTGTTAACGAAGACCCGAACGCTCGCATCATTCGTGAGTTGAGGGAAGAAGTGGAGAAGTTGCAAGGACAACTTAAGCAATCAGAGGTAAAGTAGTGTGTGTGTGTATTCTATATGAGTAGGTCCTATAACATGGACAAAGGATCTGGGATTTAGACCAGAGTTGGTTCATTACCCCAACATTGTATATGCACATTCTATTCTATATGGGTGAGGGCCTACAGTAAGGCATGCCATGGGACCTGGGATTTAGTCCAGTGTTGGTTCATTACCCCAACATTGTATATGCACATTCTATTCTATATGGGTGAGGGCCTACAGTAAGGCATGCCATGGGATCTGGGATTTAGACCAGAGTTGGTTCATTATACCCAACATTGTATATGCACATTCTATTCTATATGGGTGAGGTCCTACAGTGAGGCATGCCATGGGATCTGGGATTTAGACCAGAGTTGGTTCATTACCCCAACATTGTATATGCACATTTTATTCTATATGGGTGGGGGCCTACAGTAAGGCATGCCATGGGACCTGGGATTTAGTCCAGTGTTGGTTCATTACCCCAACATTGTATATGTACATTCTATTCTATATGGGTGAGGGCCTACAGTAAGGCATGCCATGGGATCTGGGATTTAGACCAGAGTTGGTTCATTACCCCAACATTGTATATGCACATTCTATTCTATATGGGTGAGGGCCTACAGTAAGGCATGCCATGGGCCCTGGGATTTAGGCCAGAGTTGGCCCATTACCCCAACATTGTATATGCACATTCTATTCTATATGGGTGAGGGCCTACAGTAAGGCATGCCATGGGACCTGGGATTTAGGCCAGATTTGGCTTATTACCAAACATTGTATTCTATATGGGTGAAGACACACAGTGTATCCTGCTATAGGGCATAAGATTTAGGCGAGAGTTGGCTCCATTACCTTGACACCCAGTCTGCTACAATCCATTACGACCATTAGTGGCCGCTAAGTGTCTTATCCAAGGTCCGTACGCTTACCAGTATCGAGCATTGAACCCGGTATCCTTTGGTTTTAATGCGAGTGCCTTACCATTGAGCTATGATGCATTTTATGATAAAACAATTATTTCCATTATCTGGATTGTTTTATGACATCACTATACACCATTATAGAGCATGCGAGCTCCAGACTTGAAAGAGAAATTGGAGGAAAGCGAGAAATTGATCAAAGAAATCTCGTTGACATGGGAAGAAAAGTTGAGGAAAACGGAACAAGTACATAAGGTGGGTGGGGGTCTGGTTTCAATTTCTAGTAAAATATATGTATAATATATGATATCTATGTCACAATATCCATAAACAGAATTTGAGGTGACATTGTTAAATTACAGTTATACTCGTAGGTCGTAGTTGTCAAACATAGGAACCTCAATGAATAATGTGGTGAATGCAATATACTTTGGCTCTGCTTGTTTGTATAGACATCTAAAAGTAAAACTTTACACCCATGATATTTATGACATCATAATACTCACTATTACATCACCAGCAACGACAAGAGACCCTCGAAAAGATGGGGATTTCCCTCGAAACATCGGGGATCAAAGTCGAAAAGACGAAATGTTTCCTCGTGAATCTTAACGCAGATCCATCGTTAAATGAATTGCTTGTGTATTATTTAAAGGTAGGTGTAGTTATAAAAAGGTATAATAATATAATAATGGTAATCTTCATTTACTGTAATGTAGTATAATATATGTTTGTAATGTAGTATAAAGATTCTATTGGAATAAGAGACTGACGATGCCATTTAGGCGAAATATGTATCTCTATTAATAACTAGTGGTTGGACTTGATTTTTGTTGGTTACGTTTTGGTAGCACCAGATCATTACTCCATGTAATGTAGTATAATGTGTATGTCCATTGAATCAATTTCGAGTGTATTATGTATATGGAAGGGAGTGTACCAAGTTATACACACATGTGGTAGTGGTAATCTATATTTATTGTAATGTAATATATATATAATCCATACGTATTGCAGTATAATGTATTAGTTTATTGAATGAAATGCTTGTGTATTTTTTAAAGATGGGTATGTTGTTACAAGTGTGATAATGGTAATTGTAATCTATATGCAATGTAATGTGTAGGTCTATTGAATAAATTGCTTGTGTAGTACTTACATGTATGTTGTGGAGTATTGTGGTATAATAAGTGTGATAATGGTAATCTATATGTAATGTAAAGTAGGGCAGTATGTAGCTCCAAACATTTTTATTAAATAGCATCACATCCACTGGCTAAGTCGGAACATAAAGGGGTTTCAAAAGTAAAAAAAAACAATAATTATGCTTAAACTAAGAACTAGTCATTGCAACTGCATTTTTAATCCAATAAAACAAAAAATGTTTTTATTAAGTTTGGTTTTGGAACTAGCTGCGTTACTAATTAAGGTGGCTGTACACAGTATCCGGCATGCGAATTTGCTTGCGAGGTTGTATGCAAACCCATTACCGAGTTCCGCATGCGGCAGCGAAATCAGGACAAAACGGATGAATTTCGGATACTGTGTACAGCCACCTTTACATGATAATTCCACCAACAGCCCCGCACAGTGGTGGGACATGCGGAAACGAGCGACATCCAGCTTAGTGGGTTGGGTATCTCACAGCAACACGCGGAGATGTATGTGGAGGAAGAAGGAGGGAAGTCTTGCGTCAGTGTTGAGCCATTAGAAGGCGCCAGGTGAGCTTATATGAAAATATTTTTAAAAGGACGTCTAAAAAAATGTTGTTTTTTTACATTTAAAAGAAAAAAAATTGTGTCAGTGTTAAGCCATTAGAGGGCGCCAGGTGGGATTATAAGAAAATATTTTCCATTTAAAAAAAATTCTCTTAAAATATAACAAAAAATATTATTTTAGTTTTATATAAGTGCTAACGCCCACAATTAAGTTATTATGAAAATAACTAAAACAAATTTTGAAAAAACTTTTTTTTTCGTTAAAAAAATCAGCAGATGTTGTTGCAATAAAACTGGTTTTGCCATTAAATGTTAATTTTAACTTTTAAAGTGATATTTTTATTGACTTTTTTATTTTATGGAGACTTTTAAAATGTTTTTTCTATAGAACTTGCGTTAATGGTCGAGTGATTTCATCTCGTTGCAATCTTCGGCATGGAGATCGTATATTATGGGGGAATAACCATTTCTTCAGGATCAATGTTCCAAGGGTGAAAAGGGAAATACCCAATCTAACCCCTATTAAGGGTGAAACAGAAAACGGGGAGGAAGGAAAAGAAAAGGGTAAGATTTTGTTACCTCTAATTTGACCCATCTTACCCCACATTTGTCCCATCTTACTCCACATTTGTCCCATCTTACCCCACATTTGTTCTATCTTACCCCACAGTTGACCCATCTTACCCCATATTGTACCCATAAGTGTGAATTTTAAAACAGGGGTAATATCATATTTTTGCTGTTAGGTGTCTATACAAACAAGCAGAGCCAAAGTATATTGCATTCACCACATTAATCAATGAGGTTCCGTGTGTTTGATAACTATGAGTGTAACTGTATTTTAACAATGTCACCCCAGATTTTACCCTGCTGTTAGGTGTCTATACAAACAAGCAGAGCCAAAGTATATTGCATTCACTAGGTGTCTATTAAAGTACATTCACTAGGTAGGTGGCTATACAAACAAGCAGAGCTAAAGTACATTGCACTAATTAATCAATGAGGTTCCCTAAGTTTGACAACTATAAGCATAATCCTCACATATCCCCCCTCTTACTGTACCTACCATCTTAACATACAGTATCATTGCATTCAGTGGCGCAGCTAGGGGAGGGTTAGGGGGTCGCGACCATCCCCTCCCATCTTATAAACCCCCCAAAAAATTTTTAAAAAAATATTTTTTTGATTTTTTTTAAATTATAACCCCCCTTATTTTTTTCTGGCTGTGCCACTTATTGCATCCCACTTGACCACATTCTACCCCACAGGTCCCTCCCTCAATGAATCTCGAGTAAGTTATGAGTTTGCACAACAAGAAGTTTTGCTTAACCAAGTTGAAGGTATGTAACATACAAAGCACTTGTAATAGTAACTCACATTATTGAAGGTATTGTGCAGTTACTGTGTTGCTCTTTTTTTTATAAAATTTAGAATTGTTCGTTTTCTATCGTTGTAGTTTTACTCGCACAATTGTAAAATTTTGACTATTGTGGTGTAAATGAGTTTCATGGTACATTGCTAAAGTATATTTCTAAAACATTTTTTTCCTCTCGTTTTAGGTTTATAAACATAATGCATTTTCTCTCTATTAGGTGACATATAATATTTTATTTCTATGATGTAATTTAAGTTTTCTATGTTGTGTTATATATATTTTATTTTTATAATATGATATACTATTTCCATGTTGTGATATACTATTTCTATAATATAATATACTGTTTCTATAATGTGATATACTATTTCTATGTTCCAGCCCCGATCCAAGAAACCATCTTAAGTTTAGAGCGAGAGTTCCAACTTCTTCAAGATGAAAACGGAATGCCACGAAGTCCTTCTATGGAAAAACTTGAAGATTCTGAACGAAAGAAATACGAATTGGTGGGTTGTGGGGGTTTCTATCTATTTGGGTGAAGTCGTATAAAGTTTGTATGCCAAACTCTTGGTGTTTTGAAGCTTCTTATGATTCTTGAGATTTTCAGAGACACCGTGCCCTTGCTGATTTATTAATCCAATAGATTTGTTTTAACATTATATATTTTCTATTCCATTAGGGTGAGGTCCCACAGTGAGGTACATCATGGGGACCTGGGGTTTAGGCCAGAGTTGGCCCATTACCCCAACATTATAAATGCACACTGTATATTTATGCCAGAAGTGTTCCTTTATCCCAACATTGTGTTCAGAGACAATGTAAATAGTAATTTAGTGGTTCATCTCGTATACAAAAACTTGAGCATTTTCTTCAATATACATGTTGTATTAATATAAAGTAAACAACACATAACAACAAACCATACATCAAAACCAAGTCCTGCAACCTTTTTTTGTTTATCTAAATAACAAAACCAACAATACCTAACTTGCTTTTATCAGGAAATCAATTCTCTTCGGCGCCAACTACTGATGGTTTCTCCGAGCGCAAGCGCAGATTCGCTCGACCGGAACCAACCCCCAAGTAACCCTTCAGGGGATTCCCCAACGGGGTACCAAAAATACCGAAACTGGAAGTTAGAAAGGTGAAGTTTCTTAACTTTCTATATTATTAACTTTAAAGTATGGCTTCTAGTTATTGTTTGGTCTTTGTTATCCTATTTAAATGGATAAATATAATTTATGTTGTATCACAATAATGTAATGTTACATCACAAAGGCAACAGACATCATCATAATAACCACTGTTCCATCAGAGAAACAGAGTTCCGTCGGAGTATTTGCCAACTACGTGAACATTTAGTTCGAGCACAAGCTCTTACAAGGGAAGCAAACGATCTTGCGAGGGAGATGAAACGAGATACCGAGTTTACTGTCACTATGAGGATACCAACGCATAACCTTACTCCTAATAGAAAGGTGAGACAATAATGTGTAAATGACAATGTATTATGTCTATGTTAGCTTATAATTGTGTTGTAATTATGATAGGAAACCTTTTATCTTATGTTTATCTTATGTTATGTGTTTGGTGTGTGGCTGGTAAATGGAGTAACAAAGGGAAGTTATAGCCGCTTAAAACCAGGACCCTTTCTAAATATTACAATCAACAAGGCTAGATTTGTTTCATTTAATAATCCCTTCTTCCCCTGCAGTTTTAAAGGTTTGGTGCCAATGTTAAGGAGACTGGATTTAATGTTTTGTTACTTATAGAATTTTTTTTTGGTGTGGTTGGTGGGGTTACGTTACTGAGGGCACATGGGTGAGGTCCCACAGCATGATACGCTATGGGACCTGGGATTTAGGCCAGAGTTGGCCCCCCAACATTGTATATGCACATTCTATTCTACATGGGTGAGGTCCTACAGTGAGGCATGCCATGGGACCTGGGATTTAGACCAGAGTTGGCCCCCCAACATTGTATATGCACATTCTATTCTACATGGGTGAGGTCCCACAGCATGATACGCCATGGGACCTGGGATTTAGACCAGAGTTGGCCCCCCAACATTGTATATGCACATTCTATTCTACATGGGTGAGGTCCTACAGTGAGGCATGCCATGGGACCTGGGATTTAGACCAGAGTTGGCCCATTACCCCAACAATGTATATGCACATTCTATTCTATATGGGTGAGGTCCTACAGTAAGGCACACAATGGGACCTGAGATTTAGACCAGAGTTGGCCCCCCAACATTGTATATGCACATTCTATTCTATATGGGTGAGGTCCTACAGTGAGGCACACAATGGGACCTGAGATTTAGGTCAGAGTTGGCTGCATTTATCACCACTAATACATTCCACTAACTGCAGCAAGGCAATCTACTCTGCGAACCAGCCGTGCAGGTGATCAGACAAGGCAAGGACTGCCAAGTTTGGTCCGTAGAAAAACTAGGGAACAAAATAATTGACATGCGAGAAATGTACCAAGCACATCTTGTGGAAGAAGACTTTGTGAGTGTTTGTTAATATTTTGTGTGCATATACTGCTAAAATATAGTATGTGCCGAAGTATATATGTTTTGTGTCTTGGATTTATTATTCTAAGGTTTAAACAACTTTAGGTGTTTCTTACAAAAGTGTAGCAGTTTGGGCATGTACAATTACATACAGCGTTGTTTATTATTTAAAATTTGAAAAATTTAGTTTACAAATGATCTCAATTCCGAATGACATTGTATGGTTAATATATTAATACAACTCCAAACTGAATTAAAATTTTATTTCATTTATTAAAATCACGATTATAATTATTTAACAATTCGTAAAATCCTATTATGACATCACATCAACCTCAACAGAACAAATCGTTCACCCACGACGATCCATTCAACGAAACGGAACGTAGCCAACTCCTAGTTGGGGTGGCCAATGTTTTCCTCACGTGTCTACTACAGGGGAACCCACTACGTTACCCCGTTCCTATTATTAATCAGCATGGACAGGTGGGTGGCGCGGTAGATATTAAATGACGATGTATTATGACATGCAAAATCCACTATTGTAGTGACTGACTAAAAAAAGCTGGCAACATTAGGTCCAGCAGATTAAAACATCGGGCAACACTGTAAGAGTGTAATAGCCCATACACACACACACACTCGTACGCACACACACACACTCGTACATATATAGTGATGTTGTATTTGAGTGCTGTGTGGGTAAACTGTGAATGATATACGTCTATGTTTATATAACGTTACAGGTGACTACTGTGTGGCAACTGTGAACGGCAATATATGTCTTTTATTTGACATATTTTATATCCCATTTTATATACAGTAGGATGGGGGAAGATGGGACACTTTTTAGCTCTATTTTTTCGTCCCATTTAATAGTAAACAAAGAACATTCAAAGAAATATAAAACTATGTCCTCATGACTCTCATAGACCGTTGTTAATCATTTAAAACACGATCAGAATATCTGGATATTATGCGCTAAAAGTGTCCCGTCTTCCCCCACCCCACTATATATGATCGTTGTGTGGTAATGCGTAAGCGATAATGTATTATGTCTATGTTAGCTTGTATGTAATAATTGTGTTGTAATTATGAATGGAAATATATGTTTATTTTATGCTATATGTAAATAGGTGTGTGGTGACGTTTGATGTTGATTGCCTTTAGTTCAGGACAATTTAAGTACCAATTTAGACATTAGTGATTATGGAGCAATGTTAGTTTTTTGCTCAAACATACATACATATATTGAAATGGAGTATTAAACCCTGCTATTTTTCATAAGTAATCAAGGATACATGCCCATTTAGAGAGTATTAAACCTGTTTCTTTCAGCTATAACGCATGGTATGTATACCAAATATTATATTTATATTGCTCCAGGCCCAAAAACTTCATAACATCGATCACCTGTTAGCAGGGGAGCTCTTTTTATTCTAAAATGAAAGTCTCTAATAGTTATATATCACATTCAGGTTGCAGGCAAGCTCCTTGTCGACATCCAGCGCGTCGAAGGTTTCATCCCCGATCGTATGTTGTTCGGGGGTGACGACTCCGATTCAAAATCATCTTCCGACTCTAAAAAACTTGACGGGGTAATTTCGAACTCCAGCTCCAGCAGCGGGGTGGGTTCGAGTTTGAGTACGGACCCCCCTGTGGATGGGGTGAAGGGGGAACTCCCTAGAGTGACACTAAATGATTCGGTTAATTCACGCTTGTCATCTTTATCGTCACCGGTTGAAAATAAAGAGAAAAAGAAATTGTCGCCGCAGATAACTTGCAGGTTTGTTGTCTCTATGTTTTGTGTATCCGTATTGTTACTGTACATACTAGGGTGTTATAAATTAGGTTTTTTACTGCTGTATTCTTGGGTTTGTATTGAAACGCTCGAATAGCGAATGAAAACTAAGGCGAGCACACACGTATATATAGGGCACTAAATTGCGACATAGAAATTAATAATGAATCTTGCTGATTGCGGCACATTGCGCAGATCACGTGGCTACGGCATGCAAGTGCGCCTTTGTCGGGGGCGTGCTGGAGGCGTATCCACAACACTTACATAGATTAAAAACTATATAACTAAATATGACGCCATTTTGTTTGTATAAACTGGCCACAAAAACCATGTTTTATGAATCTATATTATGTTAATATAAATCAACCCCCTCCACCACAGAGTTACAATCATTGAAGCTCAAGGTCTCTCTCCCACCCTCTCCCCCTTTGTAGAATGTCAATATACATTCTTGGATTGCCCTGAGGTCACTCTGGTTCCTCCTGATCTAAGTCCTGATAAAGTTTCACCAAAACGAAGGTATTTTAAAACTAATATTAAGAAAACAATTAGTTTATGAACCATTTATTTGTTTAAGGAAAATCAAAAGGTTTTAGTATTTGTAAATTGTATAAAATATGATATCTTTGGCCGGCGCCGTGACAACCCACCCGGTGGTCACTAATGGCTTGAATAAATTGTTGGCCATACAGAATAACAATCTCGTACAATTAATGTATGTTATCTATGTCAAAATTGTCAGCAACGTATAATATCTATGTCCTAATATATGATATTTATGTCCCAATATATGATATCTATGCTCCTATAAATGATATCTATGTCAAGGTCTACGTTAAACATCCGATTCAACCACACGATGGAGTTCACATGCAACATCACCGAGGAGCTCGTGGACCGTCTTACCTCATCGTCCTCGCTCGCTGTCGAGGTGTGGGGCCATCGGGATCGTTACCATAACAACCTCGCACGAACCCCATCCTCCCCGGGGTCATGGGGTCGCGTGGGAAGGGTCAGGGGGTCACGGAACCGGGGGTCGAGCTTGTTGTCGGATAAAAGTAAATCGCTCAAAGAAAGGTGGGTGTGATGTCATAGTGATGTCGTTGTTTCTTTGAGTGTGGTGTGAATGAAACTTATTTATCCTTGAGCACCCTAAAAGGTTTTGTAAAACAATCAAAAAAAAGTGTGTTGTTGTGTGAATAAATGAATTTCTCTGATCATTAGTTTAAGATGAACAAGCCACTACCACTGATTTGGTTGAACTACCACTGATTTGGTTGCTACTGATTGAACTTAACATACATTATGATCAACAACGTCAGTCCTTATAACACGGGTGTTCTGTTTCATACACCTTGTGCCCGCTTACAAGTTACCACGTATGTAACTCATTTATGTTTGCATGGTGGGGCAACAACAGTCGTTATAACATGGGTGTTCTCTTCCATACACCTCGACTGTTGGGGTAATGGGCAAATCCTGCCCTAAATCGCTAGCGTGTCACGCTGCGGGAACCAACCCTCCCCTACATATAATAGAACCTACGACTGACAATTAAATCCTAACCCCCCAGATGGAGTGAGGTTTTGAAACGGCTACGAGTTGACGTTACAATCCAGGAGCTTGGTGACCATGGTGATTACGAAGCTGTTGATATCCTTCCTAAACCTGAGGTTGCGTGCGTCGGAACTTTCCAACTTAAACAGGTTTGTATGCAAGTATATGCTGTTGTAACCAGATGTATTTTGATTTGAAGAGATTTTCTGGCAATTTTTTGGGTATTTCTTTAAAGATCATAAAAAACAAATGACAGAATATCTTTTTATCTTAAACAGGTTTGTAGTGGTGGGCGACTCTTTCGTATGGGTGTATGTGGCTTGCTTCATGGTCACTTTGTGTTCTGTGTAAAAACTTCTTGATATAAGTATAAACAAGATTGTATGATCATAATATCTTGGGCGCCAAACCTGGGGTGGCAGGGTAGGCCTACCCTGGAATTTTCTGCATTACATTAATCAGTAAACATTACAACCAATTAAGTATTTGTTTCATAAGAGTGTTCGTCCAACTATCCCTGCCTTCCCCGAGGTTATATAAGTTTCTGTTTATTATAAAGTTTGACATTGTCACAATATCAATATTGAAATTACAACCAATAAGTTAGACTATTTCAAAGAAATTGTCATCGAACTATCCCTTCATTTTTTGGGGGGTAATGGGCCAAACCTGGCCTAAATCCCAGGATCTCAAGGACCTCATCTATACAGAATAAAATATATCTTTATTTATAAAGTTTGATATTGACACAATCTTAACGATGACATCACAATACATCCAATGACATCACAATACATCCACAGGGCCAATCACGTAGAATCCAAACATCGGTCACCCCTGTTGACGACACTGGAACCCTCCCCTTAATCTGTGGTAGTGTGGCTGCAGTATACGCTGGGAGTATAACTTGCAGGGCTACTAATAGAGACAGGTAGTGTATATGCTATGTGTATGTTATATATGGTGTTAGCGCGCTTGTATATATCTATATGCAGGCATACTGTGTATATGTGTATTTTGTGTTCGTGTCTGTATATATGCATATACCTACTGGATATAAGCTTACCATTTTTAAACTAGTAAAGAAATTACCCATGTTTTTACCTGTTCTTTGGAACACAAAATGACTAATTTACCTTTCACCTGACTATGGGTGGGTCTACTTGTGTTCTCTATGGTTTTATAGAATAGTTGTGGATATTTCCAAGGTATGAACCACACACTTGCAATGCTTATACCCCACACCTTAACACTACATACCCCACAGAGGACTCGACAGCTACCAGGACCGAGATTTAACCTCGTTACGTAACGAGTGGCTAAAAGTTTCCGAAAGAAGGAAGCAACATCTGGATAAACAAATCAAGAATTTAACGAGTAAAGAAAGTAGGTTGTCTGTTCTATAACAATGTTAATTGTCTATAACAAACTACCTAAAGGGGGCTAAAACATATGTTATCATTGCTGTTTTAAAAATTGGGGCGACAATTCACTTCAAACACTACTAATGTTACTTTTAAAGGTGGCTGTACACAGTTTCGTCCGTTTTGTCTGTTACCGGAATTCGTCCGTTTTGTCTGTTTTGTCCAGATTTCGCTGCCGCATGCGGAATTCAAAATTGGGTTTGCATACGACTTCGCATGTCTGATACTGTGTACAGCCACCTTTACAGTATCGAGCATTAAACGCGGTATGCTTTGGTTACAATGCAGACACTGGTTGTGCAATGTGTTATGTTAGTTGAGTGAAATACTTAAGTGTGATCTAGTATGTAGCAGTGTCTTACCTAACACAAACATCTATCTCTACCGAGCATTGAACCTCGTTTCTTTGGGTTACAATGTAGGCACCTAACCACTCAGCCAATTAAACCCGTATAACAAAACTTTTGCTTTGACAATTACAGTATATTTTTTAAATCTGAGCAATCACCTCTTTGCCATATAAATAACACTAACTTACGTACTTAACTATTTAATTACATTATTTTATTTTTATCTTTCAAATATAATACCGAATATCAGATTATTAAAACAACTGAAAAAGGAAATTTTTAAATAATGACGTAACAATCACTTTAACGATATTTATCGTTGCAGATAAAACGGAGTTGGAACGAGAAAGAGAAAACAATTTATTTGATCAATGGGTGACGTTAACGGAAGAAAGGAACGCGATACTAGCCCCGACCCCAAGTTCGGGGGTTCCCGGGGCCCCAGCTGCATGGTGGGTGATGGGGTTTGGTTTGGGGGGTTTGGTTGGTGTTATATTGGGGTTTGGTGGTTAGATGGGGTTGGAGGTAAAAAAGGGGTTTCTTTTTTTTGGGTGAAAAAAAGGGGTCTGGGTAAAAATTTCAAGACAGTTGTAGTTGTATGTGTCCTTTGCCAAACACTTAGACATAAAAAACAATCACCAACAAAGTTACAAACTGGTAACTTGCACGAGGCGTATGAAACAGAACACCCTTGTTATAACAGCTGTTTTTTTCCCGACTGTTGTTTTTTCATGCATAGATAAATAAGTAACATACATGGTAACTTGTAATCTGGCACAAGATGTATGGAACACAACAATCTAATGTGCAATTCTTGTTTATTTTTGAAATAATGAATTGTTTAGTGATTTGCCAATATACAGTGTTGCTTACATTCCCTTAAACTTACATTTTTACAAAATAGTTAATAATATTAACATTCCACCACGCAGGGTTCCACCACCATCTGTGGAGATGCACGTTCCTGTTATTTTCCTGGATCTCGACTGTAAGTATTTCTTGTGTATGTGAATAGGTCTAATTAATGAGCTAACTTTATCTTGTATTCTTGTATTTCACCATATTTTACCCGCTAACCTTGTTCCAATTAATGCTAACTTTATTCTTGAACATTCTATTCCCATCCTGGTGTATGTGTGGACACACAAACAAAAAAATAACATTGACACTTTTGGTTCTCTGGTATAAAAATGTTAATTTGTTTCAAGTTTTACCTTCACGTTAAAGCAGAGTAAAAAAAATATTATTAAAAATTATTTTACCTTTTATGGTTATAAATACAGAATACATTTCATACATAACTTATTCTCATGGCTACAATAAACCCCCTAACCCCTAATTTCACCCCAGCTGACCCAGTAGACTGCGAAGACATCATCCGTGCCCCAGCTGGTCTGGACAGCGAGTTACCGCAGGAAATACCGGGAACGTTCGTACAACTTCCCTTCGTGAGGGCTCCACAGTCCGATGTAGGTGGTTTTACTTATTATATGTTTAATGTGATCTGTTCAAATATTTAGATTAACTACAAAATATATATATATGATGTCCAGCCATGCTAAACAAACTCTCAAGAAATTTATACCTGTCTGACTGTCGGTTGAGTAACATTGACGTAATCCTTGCATACATTTTGAAAACTACCTGACGCTAACAACTTATTATATGTTTAATGTGATCTGTTCAAATATTTAGAATAAATACAAAATATATTTATATTAAGTGCTTTATACAATAACTCTCGATCTCATTATTATTCTCTATAAAAGAGAATTTGTACATTTTCTGAAGAAAAATGCACAAAATACTCATATTTTCTTCTGTAAGGATGATGTCAAGGGCATGCGTTGTAACATGAAATTTATTCGAGAGTTGATATTTCCCAATATAATAATATAATGGGTAACGTCTGTTGCCTCTTGTTTTGATACCACAGCTACCCCTACCCTAGAAAGCCCATACAGCTGTAATGCATTATCCTCATAATCATATATGACATTATAATACTTATTATTACATCTCAGTACCGTGGCCACGTATCAGCGATCACATCATGGGATTCATCCATGCACGACTCGATATTCCTTAATAGAGTGACACCTAGTGGTGAACGAGTCTACATCATTGTTAAAGTAAGATTTCTGTGTTTGTTCGTGTTGACTTCTGTTTTACGTAATTCTGTTATTTTGATTGGTCAGTGTGTTTGTTACAACATCACATACAGGTTGACTTTATCAGGCGCACAAGCTTTTCTATTTCTATTTTATTTTTTGTGGGTAAGGTCCTTGTCAAGGAACTGGGATTTAGGCCAGACTTAGCCCATTACCCCAGCACCCGGGGAGTCTATTTTTAAGTCGCTTATGCGACCGGTGGTCCATTTCAGGCTCCATAGACAACACAGTCCCCAACTCTATCCGTGACACGCACCAACTTTTACCAAAACAACTGATTTACGCTATGCTGTCAGATATAATGTTACTTCTGCTACCAGGCATAGTATATATAATATATTAGTGGCTCATCAGGTATAAAAACGTAGTGTATTTCCAACGTTCCGTCTGCCGGCGAGGCTTCATCAGTAAATGAAACGCAACTGTAACAAGGAAGCGAAAAGCTAATATTTTATACCATATTGCCAGGTTTGGCTGTGTTGAATTATGGCAGAAATGAATTGAACACTATACTGATAGTTTAACAAAAAGGGGGCGCAAGTTTTGTTGGGGTTTTATTTGGGGGGTGGGGGGGCTTAAAAGAGTTTAAGGACCCCTGGTTTAGCATATTGTTTAATTATGATTGCATCATAATCAATATTATGACTCAGGTTCATTTACGGCTGAGTCATCCCGTTGAAATGGACCTCGTTCTAAGGAAGCGGCTCTGTGTCGCCATCTACCGACAGAAAGGTTTCACGGCTTCGATTATGCGGAAAATGCAAGGCAGGGTAAGATGGCACATTTGTGGGATGTTGTGGTTGGACAGTGAGCATGAGGTGTATGAATATACCATGTTTTAATGCCGGGAAGGCAGGGGTAGTTACTAGTTCCTATAAGGGGGTGTAATGTTTACTGATTAAATTCACAGGTTTTGCAGGGTAGGGAAGTCCACCGTCGGATTTTTATATGAGTAATTTCTGATATGAATATACCATATATAAGTCTTACCATTACTACAAGAAGACACCCATGTTTGTATGTATACACCATGTGTGTCTCTTGCCCACTGTCAATTAATAATATTACCATATGTGTCTTACCATGTAAATACACCATGTATACCACACCAAAACTAACAGCCACTTATATAAGCAGCCGCTCCTTACATCTGGTGTGGTATACGAGATAGCATCCAACATCCCACCTCCCACATCTGATGGGGAAGACCACGATACAATGGCTGTAATTGCTGCAAGTGGCGCAAAGGTGAGTTCCCAGGGTGGGCCTTGAACCCGGTACTTTGATACGGTAACGTGGGGAAGATGGGACAGGTTTTTAAACATTCCAAAAATTATAAAACCATATCTCCAGGACTCCCGTTGTTAATTGTTCAAAACACGATCAGGATATTTGGATATTATGTGCTAAATGTGTCCCATATTTCCCACCCTACTACATTCCGTATAAATAATAAACACTCTGTTTACCCCAACAACCCCATCTTACCCAGCTTGCCCCCGAAGAAGTTGAAATGGAATCGAACTCGGACGAAGACGATGGAAACGACTTTGAGAAATACGTGATGCGAGCGACACGCTCCGTGGATAATATTCTCTCGCTCGATCGGATTCGACAAGAAGTTGCCATCCGCGAAACAATGGACTCTTCGTTGCCCCCTAGTGGGAGTAACGCAGATGTGGTTTCAATTATTTCGAAGCGAAATCGCTCGAAAGCTACTTCAGTATATTCAAGTCACGTGGTAAGTGGTGTGGGGGTGTACAACATGCTTGAATGTGCTTTATTAAAGACGTAACACTTATCAATGAATGAATCAATGTAACTTTATGCCTGCGTGGTGGGGTAAAAATAGTCGTTATAACACTGGTGTTCTGTTTCAAACACCCTGTGCCTGCTTACGAGTTACCACGTATTTAACTTATTTATACTCACATGGCGGGGCAATAATAGTCGTTATAACATGAGTGTTCTGTTTCATACACCTTGTGCCAGCTTACAAGTTACTACGAATGTAACTTTAATAGGCAATTATTTTTTGGGAAAGTAATGCACCCGGAGTCTTCTTTACATTCTAGATTTCAAAGTGTGCCTTTCGCCCCATATTTCATATAAAACAGAAAATTTATCTTTATTAACTTAAAGTTACATTACTAAGACTTGGTACCTAATACAACTAGTGTTGAATATTTTATTCAAACAATATATTTTCACAGACTGCTACCATAGACAATGTAATAATGACTTTTTGATTTCTCTGGCATAAAAATAATGATAATAAAAATTTTATTCGTACTATTTTACATAAATTATTTTTTCCGCAGACTAGTGTCCGGAAATCCCCTGATGTAGGAAAAGATATGAAGGTAGGCGACCTGAGGTAACCCCAACTAACCCCGTGTCGCATGATGCTTGACCTCTAGTAACCTGGAAGGTCGTAACCTCAAGTAACCCCTTGGCGAAGAGAGTGACCTACAATAACCTTGCATGAATATTTGCACACAATGTTTCTGACCTTTGGTAACCCTGCATGGTGACCTCTAGTAACCCCCACACAGCAATTGAACACAAGTGAATATAGTGCAATCTAATTTCCTGAAAGGAATCATATGTTATAAGCATAGGCGCCAAACCTGGGGTGGCAGGGTGGGCAGACTTACCCTAGAATTTTTGCACTGCATTAATCAGTAAACTTTACAAGTTAAAACCAAAGTTAGATTTGTTTCACATGTTTGTGTGTCTTTCTGCACTGAATTAATCGGTAAACATTGGAATCACATTTGTTTTTAAAGGAATGCACGTCTGACTACCCCTGCCTCCCGTGTGTTTTAAAAAGTTTGTTGCCTATGATGTAATAATGGGGTTTATGACGTGTTTGCATCAACAATCACTATGTTGATGCTCCTATGCATATTCAGTGTTGCCTTTCGATTTTATTCTTTCCATTTACAATGATGCGCGTTAGAAAATTATTTTTAAGCGTTGTAAAAATCAAATTTTACTTTTTATGGAAATATTGTTTCATGCCAAACTGTCGAGCTGTTTTCGCACTAATGAAGCTTAATTAATCAAATGTTTAATTAGTTAGTTAATTAATTAATTGGCTGCTTGTTCTTCCACTTTGCTTTCAAAATAAATTTCATCAAATGTTGAACGAAAAAAATGCTTTTTATAAAATTTCTATTGAAGCTTATTTTTTCATTTTTAGTTGAAAAATTATTTTATAAGATTTTTGTGCTGTAACATCTTACAGCTAGGTGTTGCTCATGAGTGGTTGCGAAAGATTAGCGACACCTTGCGGTCGAATATTCGCGAACAACATATGACGTCAGCACCTGGTTTGTTACGTCATTCATTCAGTTCTGGTGACGTCACAGAATGTCAATCAGAAATCGTCGCTGTAACGAAATCGCGACGAAAGCTTTCCTCGAGTTCAGAGTTCAAATCGCTAGAGCGAACTTCGGGTGTGACGCATCCACTGACGTCAACACCGAAAAAAGTAAAGGCAATTATTTGTAACTTAATTCTAATGTAACATACAACCATTAGGTTTAATATGTTATATAGGCTATGTGCAATGGCGCAGCCGGATAAAAATAAGGGGGGGGGGTATCAAAAAGTTCTTAAAAATATTTTTAAAAATAATTTTTTAATTAATTTTTTTTTTCGGTTTAAAAGGGAGGGGTCGCGACACCCTAACCCCCCCTGGCTGCGCCACTGGCTATATGTATGTACTACAACGAGGTACGCCATGGCCGCTGAGATTTAGACCAGAGTTGGCCCATTACCCCAACATTGTATATGCACATTCTATTCTATATGGGTATGGTCATACAGTGAGGCATGCCATGGGACCTGGAATTTAGACCAGAGTTGGTCCATTACCTCAACATTGTATATGCACATTCTATTCTATATGGGTATGGTCATACAGTGAGGCATGCCATGGCCGATGATAAACCAAAGTTGGCCCATTACCCCAACTGCCAGGGTTGCTACAACCTATTAGTGACTACTGGGTTAGAGCAATTACCACTAAGTGTCTTGCCCAAGGTCACAAACCCGGTATCCTCCTGTTACGATGCTGAAGTCGGTTAGAGAACCGAGGCTTCCTATAAGCGTTTCTGTGTCCTTGGGAAACACACTTAACGAAAACTGCTCCAACTCAGTGGTCACTTATGGGTTGTCCAAATTGTCAGCCATACAAAAAAATCAATCACCCACTAAGTGCATACGTGGTAGCGCATAACCCAACACGAGGTGTATATAAAAACTTAATTAAAACAAATAAATAATTTGAATAATCTTTTAACAGGCTGATGATGTAAGGCCAATGACTCCAACCATACACGTGACAAAACCAGTGGACCACGACGACGCGTTACTAAGCAACAATCAGTGTTAATTAATTAATCAGCGCTTCAATGAATGAATGTAACTTATTTAACCTCGCTTGGCGGGGCAACGGTGGTCGTTTACACGGGTGTTCTGTTTCATACACCTCGTGCCCGCTTACAAATTACCATATATAGTACTGCGGATAAGATGGGACACCTTTAGCACATAATATCTGAATATTCTGATCGTGTTTTAAACAATTAACAGCGGTCCATGGGAGTCGTGAGAATACGGCTTTATAATTCTTTGAATGTTCTTTGTTTACTACTAAATGGGACGAGAAAATAGAGTGAAATGGTGTCCCATTTTATCCCACCCTACTATATCTAAGGTTTTTGTTTCGCAAACTACGAGTTCGAAGCAAACGCGCTAACCACTTTGCCACGGCGCCCGGCGCCCGGCGCTTTACCAATTATAATACTTGCGTTGCAAAATAAATTCGATTCCGCTTACAACGCCAGCTGAAAAAGCGCTGCTTTGATACTGTTACGTAACAATAGAGCGCGCGCGGGTAATAATAGGTATTGTTGTGAATTGTCGAATGTTTTCCATTGTTTGCTGGTTGTGCTGGTGGAAGGTGGTTTATGAATCACAGTACAGGTTTGTTACGTCACAGTATAGTTTGTTACGTCACAATTTAATCAGCTTGAACTTGATAGAAGTTTATATTTGTGCTGGTAGACAATATCTTTGTTTGTTTATTTTACTGATTATAACATTGTTAAGATGAGCTTGAAGAGTAGCAGACCTACATCCGCTCGTGGGCGCGCGAGATTCGGCAGGTATTTAAAGTAACAAGGTTCAAATACGGGGTTTTCCCCTTTATTTTATTAATTTAAGGCCAAATGACGTCACCGTACCAAAAAACATCGGGGAAGCACCGGAGGAGAGAATGAAAATCGTCAATTTTTTTTCAACGGAGATTCCTGAAGAATCGGAAGACGAAGGGAGATCCCCTTCACCGGGAATGAAGAAGGCAACACGAAAGCCCAAAACACGAAAACCAAGAAAAATAGCGGTAGGAGTTTCTACAGTTGGTCAAATGGAGCTTATTTATCCTCGCATGGCGGGGTATCAACAGTCGTTATAACACGGGTGTTCTGTTTCATACACCTCAGGCCTGCTTACGAGTTACCACGTATATGTTTGCACCGTAACTGAAAGATACCGGGTTCCATGCTTAATACTGAGATGCGTATGTGTTTGGCCAAGACACTTAGTGGTAATGGCTTCATCCCATCAGTGGTAACTATTTGTCTAAATTGTCAGCCATAAAAACCATCACCCACAAAGTAACATACGTGGTATCTCGTAAACAAGCATAACGTATATAAAACAGAACACCCGTTAACGAAAAAAGACAGCCATCCCGCCACGCAAGAATAATTAAGCTATTGATTCATCCATTCAACAGCCGCCCCTCCCCCCACGCCAACCAACCACGCCCACCATCACTAAACATCGACCAATTGTCTCGGTCAAAGTTCAACCTGATTATTTCACCCCGAGATCGCGGACACCGAAGCAGGACCGATTGCCGAAGAAAAGAATTGTTGCTAAAAATGAGGATTGTGACGTAACAGGTGATTTGATTGTAATTACGAATATACAGCGACAAATAGATATAATTGTGTGGGGCAAGATGGATTTCGTTAGCCACATAAGATCCCATATTTCCTAATGTTTAGTTTAATACAAAAGTAATTGTAAATTACTTAAAGTCCCGACATACATTTTTGAAAACAATTCGATTCAATGAATAATTTTTTTCTTTCGATTTTTATGGAATGACCAGCAGATGACGTAGGGGACCGTTACAAAGAATACGACCTTGACTCTTGGGTTCCACCTAGCGACCCACCAGTTTTACCGATGAGTTTGATATCCGAACAACATCAAGAAAACATTAATATACCGTGGTACCCACCAGAGGAACGGTTTAGGTTTGGGGAGATTTATGAGGACAATATCATGCATGTAAGTACAAGGGTGTAGAGTGGGCAAGTGAATAAGTATGGTGTGCTAGCCGTCTACATTAAGTTTTAGTATAGTAGGGTGGAGGAGATGGGACATCTTTTAAATCTAGTTTCTTTTCTCATTTGGTAGTAAACAAAAAAAAACATTCAAATAATTATAAAACGTATCCTCGCGACTCCCATAGACCATTGTTAATTGTTTAAAACACGATCAGGATATTTGGATATTATGTACTAAAGGTGTCTCTTTTTACCCCACAGTACTATACATAACAACATTTTTGAAGAGATGAATCCAGTATTATGCATGTAAGAACAAGGTTGTAGAGTGGGTAAATGAAATGTGGTAACTCGTATGCATTCAGTTTAAGGTTTGTGACTAATTTGTTGAAAAGTAACAACCCACAAAGTTTTAGACGTGGTAACTTTTAAAGGGGCTCGAGGTGTATGAAACAGAACATCCGTGTTATGACGAATGTTGTTGCCCCGCCGTGTGAGGATAAATAAGTTACATTATTTCATACATCTTATGCGAGTTACCACGTATTTAACTTCGTGGGTGTTTTTTACTTTCTCAACAACTCACGAGTTACCCCATATAAGTTAATAACTAATAAATGACATCACAAAACCCATAGTTGATCCACAAATACCTTGAAGTCGACACTTATCATCGCGTGGTTTATGTTGGACCGGAGAAGGGATCTCTAGCGCCGTTAGTGGAAGATCATTTCTGTCTCACCAAACCCATTTTATCCGTTTTCCCTGGTAAGTTCACATCGTACGTGATTAATGAATGCAACTTATTTATCCTCACATGACGGGCCACCGACAGTCGTTATAACACGGTTGTTCTGTTTCATACACCTCGTGCCCACTTACGAGTTACCATTTATGTAACATTATGGGTGGTAGCAGCACTAAGCCTCGAATCCTCCAATATGCTTCTCAACATTAAACGACTTTGTCAATATGACTTTATTTCCCCCAGGTAAAGTCGATTACCGCGACATTGAGGAAAACCATCGTCTACTCGCGTTTAAAATATCGCACGTGGGCGCTGAAGAGTTCTTCGCACAGGTAAAAATGGGAATCAATAGCAAAACTACAGCCGTTATAACATTCTAAAAATAAAAAATAAAAAAGCATTGGTTAAAAGGTTTTGGCTGCTAAAGCGTATAAGAAGCAACACACAGTGGGTTGCAAATATTTAGTTAAATCAGCTTAACTGTTTATTATCATATCGAGGTTTTAACTAACTTGATTTTCGCTATCGTATTCAGAAAGCTAAATAAAAAACTACCCTATGTTTTGTAAAGGGCAGAATAGTCCGTTTAGACATATTCATAAAGTAGGGTGTTGTAAGATGGAACAGCGTTAGCAACTTAAATCCTATTTTGATCCATATTTGGAAGTCGTGAGAATGCGGTTTTATAATTCTGTAAATACTTTTTTCCACCAAATAGGACAAGAAAAAAAAATTAAAATCATTTTACCCTAATACTATAATTCCAGGCCACCAAAGACCACGCCTACGACCACGCCCCCTTTGACCGCGTCATAATACATGACTCAGCACAACACTTCACTGACCCCCAGTTGACCTTTACCCACGTCATGAAAGTTCTTCATAAATACGGCAAGGTACGTCATGTATTACGTAATGTTGGGTATATGTGTGTATAGTACTGTGGGGTAAGATGGATACCGTTACCATATAACATTCCGTATTTCCCAAACATGTTTTTAACAAAGCTCTTTTAGAGTCATAATGGTTATAAATGTGAAAATATTCTTTGCTTAATACCTCATGGGACAATAAAAGAGAATGAAAACATGGACCATCTTACCCCTATTATCATTTTAACCCATTTTCCGTCACAGATATTAATCATGCACCGTTTTCTATAATGGGTAAAATTGTAACTTAGTTATACTCGCGTTACGGGGAAACGACAGACCGTATAACATTGGTTATAACACGGGCGAAGCCTCTACCAACAAACTATTGTTTAACCCATTCTCCATCACAGATTCTAATCATCCATCGTCCAGGTAGTTTAAATACATTGCCTTACTTTCAACAAGCGAAGGAGAGAATATGCGACGGGGAAGTCCCTTATATGAGATTCATATCTGCGCTGCAAAAAATCGGTTTAAAATTTTTATACTGTTGGGTTATGAACGAATAAATGTAACTTATTTATCCTTGGCTTACGTGGTGAGACAATGATCGCCGTCTCGTGACCGCTTACCAGCTACCACGTATATGTAACTCTGTGGGTGATGTTTTATTTTTATTTTTTTAACTCGCAAGGAAGCACGAGGTGTATGAAACAGAACATCTGTGTTATAACGACTGTCGTTGCCGCGCCGCGTAAGGGTAAATATGTTAAATTCACATACACACACAATTTACCATCATACATTTATGACGTAGGTGCTGACGTAGAATGGGACATTGTTCACGTGCCAATCTTAATGGACACGGCGAAATGGTTGTCAATGTTAAAAGACAAACACCCGCCACAAATGGAGATAATGAGTCATTATGAGATCACATGCGGGATTCGGGAGTTGTCGGAAGGCCCGTTTAAGTATTTGGTGAGATTCTGGTTATAGATTGGTTATAGTAGGGTGGGGTAAGAAGAGACATTCAGCACATAATATTCAAATATTCTGATCGTGTTTTAAACAATTAACAACGGTCTATGGAAGTCGCGAGGATACAGTTTTATAATTCTTTAAATGTTCTTTGTTTACTAGCAAATGGGATGAGAAAATAGAACGAAAAAGTGTCCCGAACAGTTCGTCGCCATGGCTTTGTGACACAGTAGTCATAGCCAGTAATTAGTGCGTTTATAGTTGTTGACCAGAGGGTAAGGGTTCGAGGCTTGAGATTGGTATTATTGTGGCAGAATGTGTCCTTGCAGAAGACAATTAACAGCAAACGCCGGTGATCTTGGTTTGACGAAACGACAGTTCTCTAGTTTTTTGTTAAAATCACGTCCTACTTCTAAACGTCTGACACTAAATAGCGATGGCGGAAACTACTCACAAAATTGATTTTTCTATATTTGACTGTTTACCGTTGTTTCACTACATTCATGCCCAAGTTAAATACACATTGTGTAAAATTTGTTTTTACCCGCCCTTTTCCGGCTTTAACTAAGAACAATTGTTTGACAAAACGAATCTAATGACCACTGACGTGCCCAATAAGATGCTTGTTTTGCAGCAAGGCAACAAGATGGAGTTAGAAGATCGGCTGATGTTCATTACGGCTTCTCATCCTACAATGGATTGTTCATATCCAGCTGTGCAAAGGGTGGGAGGGGCGAGTAAGGTTCGTATTTAGAGTATAGTATAGGCTCTAATCGGCTTTTTAACGAAGTCTATAAGTATGGAACACTCCTGTTATAACGACTGTCGTTGCCCCGCCAGAATGCAAGGTTATATAAGTTACATACGTGGTAACTCGTAAGCTGGCACGAGGTGTATGAAATGGAACACTCGTGTTATAACGACTGTCGTCGAGTTACCGCGTCTATTACTTTACTTTAGAACATCTTTACCAACAGGTTCCGTACTCCGGGCTTGGCGATGTGAAATACCGTCTTCCGCTTACAGAAGAAATCCAACAATTCCTTCCCAAGTCTAAAACTTCCCAATATAAAATGAAGAGCATATTTTAGTAGTTTGAAGTTTTGTTGGTGTGTATGTTGCGAGGTGGTATAGTAGGGTGGGGAAAGACGGGACACGTTCGGCACATAACATCCAAATATCTTGATCGTGTTTTAAACAATTAACAACGGTCTATGGGAGTCGTGAGGATGCGTTTTATAATTCTTTGTATGTTCTTTGTTAACTACCAAATGAGACCAGAAAATAGAATAAAAAGGTGTCCCATCTTCCCCCATCCTAATATACGTTTACACCAAAGTAAAAAGTTAAATAGGTGATGAAATTTGTTCTCAAACATTGGTCAGTAGACGCCATCTTTGCTCCCAAATTTGCTGACGGTAACTGCGTTTACATTAATGTTTTGAATGCTTATATGTTCTTTGTTTGAAATTACTTCATATACATTGGCGCTTTTGATAAGCAAACATATATTTTAATATACCAGCCACCTCGTTTATGACTAATCAAACCGCTCAGTTACGCTTTGGTTAGGGGTTAATGCGACTTGATTGGTAAAGTGCTTGGACGCGCGCCTTATAGAAATACGTTGTCACCGAAACGTAACGGAGCGATTTGATCGTTAAAAATGAAGGACAGGCTGCGCATAAGTTTGTATTTTAAAAATACGAGCACGGGGTTTTAGGAGTACGATTGTAACGGCAATGGGACATTGATTAAATTACTCGAGTCGTATAACCAAACGGTGCAAGGTTCGAATCTCGTTATTACCCTTGTTGCGGTCGTGGAATTCCTCAGGCAATTAAACGTAACTTCAACGCAGTCATCAGTAATCAAACATGTTTAACTTGTGTTGGTTTATTGAAACAAGCAGATTACGTTTTACACGTCGGGTGAACTAGTAATAACAGTAGGCACCAACTGTCCACCACTTTATTGAAGAAAGCGATCGACTGCTTCCTGCATGTCTGCCAATTCATCGGCTGTAAACAGAAACACCTAAGTTATATATGACCAGCAAGTTGTATAATAAAAAGATACGTACTTCGTCTAAGTGGCGTTGTCAGTCTTTTATTCAAATAGAAATCGAACTTAATTTACCTTTTGGTGCTTGATTCCAATTCCATCTACGGCGGTTATTCACCGTGGGTGCTCGACGGCGGGAATGATGTGGTGCCCACCGCGGGTCGGTGGTGGCTTCGATTTCGGTGAGGACGAGGAGTCCGATGACGAGCAAGAGGAGAAGCGCTGACTTATTCATCTGCAGAAACAAATATTGGTCGCAATACAAACGTAAGATAGGATAACCATTACAAAGAAGTATTCACATTACAAAAGTAAAACCTTGACACAAACCAACCACGCACATCGTTGCTTTCTGTACAATGAACCAACTTGGTCTAAGTGCGCGTATGTTAAACGTTTTATAATTTCCGAACAATCCGCTTAGAATATGTCTATCGATTTTTCCATCACGTTTTCTCAATTTTCTTATCGCAATCGTTTTCAGTCTAGACTCCAGCCAAAGGGAACGTGATGAATGCATTATATTATACTTCATTGTTTTGTAACATTGAATGAATGAATGAGTGAATGAATGAATTAATAATTGAATGAATGAATGAATGAATGAATAAATGAATACCCTTCTATAATATCTCTTTGGGCAAGACACTTAATCGCAGTTGTTTCTATATACCCCATGATCAGTAATCAAACATGTTTAACTTGTGTTGGTTTATTGAAACAAGCAGATTACGTTTTACACGTCGGGTGAACTAGTAATAACAGTAGGCACCAACTGTCCACCACTTTATTGAAGAAAGCGATCGACTGCTTCCTGCATGTCTGCCAATTCATCGGCTGTAAACAGAAACACCTAAGTTATATATGTCCAGCAAGTTGTATAATAAAAAGATACGTACTTCGTCTAAGTGGCATTGTCAGTCTTTTATTCAAATAGAAATCGAACTTAATTTACCTTTTGGTGCTTGATTCCAATTCCATCTACGGCGGTTATTCACCAGTGGGGCTCGACGGCGGGTATGAACCCAATGGGGCCCCATGCTCTCCGGGACGCTGGCGGCTTCGATTTCGGTGAGGACGAGGAGTCCGATGACGAGCAAGAGGAGAAGCGCTGACTTATTCATCTGCAGAAACAAATATTGGTCGCAATACAAACGTAAGATAGGATACCCATTACAAGTTATTCACATTACAAAAGTAAAACCTTGAAACAAACCAACCACGTACATCGTTGCTTTCTGTACAACGAACCAACTTGGTCTAAGTGCGCGTATTTAAGCGTTTTATGATTTCCGAACAATCTGCTTAGAAATGAGTCTGTCGATTCTCTTCTTGGTTTTCGATCGTGTTTTCTCAGTTTTTATTTTGCAATCATTTCCAGTCTAGACTCCAGCCAAAGGGAACGTGATGAATTAATCTATCTTGTATATTCGCGTGCCGAGCAGCAACAGTCGTTATAACACGGGTGTTCTGTTTCATTGCATGTCACAAGCTTTGAATCATGATCGTACATCATAGAGTTTATTAAATTGGCGTAATGTCACTATACAACACTCCCGCTAAACCAAAGCTTGCCCAGTTCGAGGCTCTATATTATCAATGACGTATATAGTTTGGTCGGGGAAGACAGGACACCTTTAGCACATAACATCTTAATATCATAATCGTGTGGGGACGAGAAAATTTAATGAAAAGGTGTCCCATCTTTCTCTACTTTTTCTTGTCTGTGACACCATTGCAAAGGTAAATACGTTTGCATTATTCGTACTTTTCCATCAATCGTTGTGGCTTGTGGGCATCAGTGCCATAGAAATACCGAGTAGTCCCAACCCATTGTTACGTAAAAGAAAAATTGAACGCCATCTTGTTTCCAAAATAACGCACTGTAGGTATAGAGAAAATGGATGTTTTTCGGTAATTTGAAGGGAAACTTGGACTTAAAAGAAAATTTAAAGGTTGGGAAGTCTAAAAAATATGCGTAATTTGTTTTTTGTATCGAAGAAAGTCAAAAACGAGATTTAAAAGCAGTGAATTTGTGGCATTTTAGTTATTTAATATGGGTAATTTTATATATTTTTTTGCAAAGAATGTTTGATAAGGTAAATATAAGCTATTTTACGCCTTCCCACAAAGGAAATCGCAAACAAACATAACAAGTTTGTTTAAATTTATTGCGAAAGTCACTGCTTTTGCTCGATTTTGGAAACAAGATGGCGGTAGTTTAACTACTCGGTGTTTCTACGACTCTGGTGGGCATGTTTGAGCAGCAAGTATTTGCATATGTTGTAATGGCGTATAACTTGGTAATATAAGCACCTATATTTCACATATTATTTAAATATCAGAGTTTCCAAGGTGTAAATTACGCCGTTCTATTTTAATCTCTTTTCAAAACTCCGCCAGATAGATTATCTCTCTCGCAGAAAAACCCCTATCGGCAACCGAAACCGGTTACCAGATTCTTGAAGCGGAATTGCGTAATAATGAGGCTGCTTCTAGACTAAGTGACGTCATTCTCTTTGTAGAACACCTCGTGCTAGTTTGTGTTTTAGGATAAAAATCCCAAAAACACACTTGTTACGCTATAAAACCTAAAAAAAAATTTAAAACCGCCTAAAAAACGTACAAAAAAAGTACAAAATCGCAAAACCTTTGTATTCGATTCTTTGAAGTGGAACGTAATACGAAAAAAGTAAGTTTGTTTGTTCTAGTTTTTAAGTTTAATTTTTTAAATTTTATTTAATTGTTAAAACGTATTTTTTGTTTGTTACTGTTGTATATTGTATGAACTGTGTTTTAGTTTATGTTACTTTTTTTAGCAGCTCTGTATTATGAATATCATCACATATTTAGAAAATTGCCTGTTACTTTAAAATTAATTTGATTTTAATGATTTATGGTGTGTGGGTAACATTGATATTATTGTTCTTTTATATTCCGTTGTAATCGCTCAGAAAATTTTGGTCTAAAAGCGTGTTTTTAGGATAAAAAATGTAAAATGCAAATCTTTAACATTTGCTTAAGTTGGTCTCTACTTTTTTGCCATGATGTAACAAACTCATTAAAGTGGTCAAAAATCTCTTCAAAAAATCTATAAAAAGTTTTTATAGGAAATCCTACTTAATTTTATACATATTTTGTTCATTGTTTAATTAATTGGCGTGCGTGGGACAAATTGTGGCGTGCTTAACCAAAAGTTTGTAAAAAAATCGCACGTGCACCTGCCATACTCTGCAGACTGGTAATATACAGTGTTAACAAACACATGGAGCTATACAGAGAAGACGGAAAAATTTTTCTCCTAGGAGGCGATGACAAATTCGTTTCTCTATTTTATGGGGAGCAGTTAGTTTCACGGTTTATACACATAAGATATAAACCCCTAACACTAACCCCTAACCTCCAACCCCTAACACTAACCCCTAACCCCAAACTCGTCAAACAAAAAAAACTTGAAAAAAATATATAAAAAAGTATTCCACTGTGCGGGACTCGAACCCGATAAAAATGAAACAAAGAGAGTTTACGACCGCACGCAAACCGCTACACCACAGACTCGACGACAGTAAACACAACGAAAGAGCGTATATAACCGACCTAATGTGGGAAATATGTTCTTACTAGTGTTTTATGTATTTAGAAAGGTATTTTTATTATTTAATTAATTTGTTTTACACTTATTAACACTTTGTAGTGCTGTTTTGTTCGTTTTTCCGTATTTTTTAATTTAAATAATTACCGCCTCTAGCGGAAAAAATTTTCCGTCTTCTTTGTATAGTCCCATGTTTAACAAACTCCTTTCTACAGGAAAACAATGAACAGCTCGGGCTCAACTAATTATCCGATGGCATCTTTGTACGTTGGTGATCTTCACCTCGATGTTACGGAAGCTATGCTTTATGAAAAGTTCTCCCAAGCTGGTCCTGTCCTCTCAATCAGGGTGTGCAGGGACGTCATCACCCGTCGTTCGCTCGGATACGCCTATGTCAACTTTCAACAGCCAGCTGATGGTGGGTTCATAGGCACCAAACCTGGGTTGGTAGGGTGGGCAGGCCAACTCTGGAATTTTCCGCATTACATTAATCAGTAAACATTGCAGCTAAATGTTAGATTTGTTTCGTAGGATTGTGTGTCTAACTATCCCTGCCTCCCCTATGTTTATAAAAGTTTGGCATTTTTGGGTGAGTTTTTTGGTTTCTGCCCCCAAAACACATGTCATTGATAATCAATACTGCCCTAATAAATTAGCACAAGAATTCTTATTTAATCGGGCTAACATATGTTTCTTTTCAGCTGAACGAGCCTTGGACACAATGAATTATGACCCCATCAAAGGTCGTCCCATTCGTATCATGTGGAGCCAACGTGACCCATCTCTTCGTAAATCTGGTGTCGGAAACATCTTTATCAAGAACTTGGATAAATCTATTGACAACAAAGCTTTGTATGATACTTTCTCTGCTTTTGGAAACATTTTGTCTTGCAAGGTAGGACTGGATTTTTAGGATAATATTGGTAGTAGTAAAGTTATCTGCTAACCTAACCACAAAATATATGTTCGTTTTAATTTTTAAATTAACCAAGAACTGCCAGAGACCATATGTATAGAAAATCAATTAAAGCTCAGAGCTGTGTAGAAACCATATATGGCTCACAAGCTCAATGGGGCAATCCTGGCCTAGATCCCATGGCGTGCCTCACTGTGGGACCTCATCCAAATAGAATGTGCATATACAATGTTGGGGTAATGGCCAACTCTGGCCTAAATCTCAGGTCCCATGGCGTGCCTCACTGTAGGACCTCACCCATATAGAATAGAATGTGCATATACAATGTTGAGTAATGGGCAACTCTGGCCTAAATCCCAGGTCCCATGGCATGCCTCAATGTAGAACCCACCCATAAATAATAATAAAATGCGCATATACAATGTTGGGGAAATGGGCTAACTCTGCCTTAGATCCCAGGTACCATGCCGTCCTATAACGCAGCAATTCATACACAATGTAATGCATGGCTCAATAGTGACTGAGTTTTCTAATAAATTGCCCATTCCAGGTGTCTTGTAATGAAAATGGTTCAAAAGGTTACGGGTTCGTCCATTTTGAAACTGAGGAGGCCGGAATAAGAGCTATTGAGAAGGTATTTAAGAAGTTATGTTTTTAAAGCTGTTTAACAGTATCTGGTAATGAAATATTAACTTCTGTAATAGAAAGAAACTATTTTTGTTATCTAAATTCTTTGAATGTTCCATGTTTACTACCAAATGGGATAAGAAAAAAGAATGTATAGGTGTCCCATCTTCCTCCACCCTGCTATATAAGCAATGTAACACGTTGGATAAATGTGTTTTAAGCTATAAAATTACAAATTTAAAACCTTTTGGGTGTTTCTAGTTATTTTTTAAGCTACTGTCTATGTTTTGCTGGCATTGTATTGATTTAAAATTCTTCATAGGTGAATGGAATGTTGTTGAATGACAAGAAAGTGTTCGTTGGAAAGTTTTTGACAAGATCTGAACGCATCAAGAAGATGGGTGAACGGGTTCGTCAGTTCACCAACGTTTACATCAAAAACTTCGGTGACAAATACGATGAGAAGACGCTCCAAGTCATGTTTGAGGTAAGATGGTTCATGCTTGCTTTTATATCATCTGCTGATCATGTTGCAATTGTTTGCAATTTAAGTTGAACCCCAAGGTGAAGTCAATCCTGTAAATTCTGTAGATTGAAGTGCATGGCCGACTGTCCTTATCTTCCTGCTTTTAAAGTTTTTCACTTTAATATCATAACTTGCGGTAATAATGTCATAAATTTTAGGGATGTGCCGAGCTGAGCCCGAACTCAAAAGCTCGTGCCCGAGCGTCTCCTTTTTTGACGCTCGGCGCTCGGCTGAAAACTGAGCCGAGCGCCGAGCCTTATGCTATAATGTTGCACGCGAGAGCGAAAAATATTAAAAATGAAAAAAGTGAAGCTACTAAGAGATAACGAGACTAGTCAGCGTAGCTTTCTCCTTAATTATTTTTCGTTCGTTGTGAATTTGCTCTCTCGCAAGTAACGAATCGCAACGTCAGCGAATTTGCCCGTATCGAATTACAGCAGGTGTCGAATTACACGAGCGCCCAATGTTTTCGTATCACATTTTAAATAAAAAGCCAAAAACTCCCAAACTTTTTTATAATGAAATAATATAAATTGCTGCAACCACGGTTTTGCAACCACAGGGTTTTGCAACCCCTAAGCCACCTTTACCGCAGACACGTACGCAGCCAGAAAGTGCTAAGACGCACACACACGCGTTGCATTCAATATAACATTCCTTCGCTTGGAATTAAAACAATTTTTCATTCAATTGTTACGTCACGTGTCCTATCGCAACGTAACTATTAATTATGACGTTTTATAATATAACAATCGGGAGGAATGTGCCCACTGCCCAAGTTGGCAGCCCAACCAACCACGAGATCAAAACATCGTGTATTAGCGTCACATTTTTACACTCTGCGCCGGCGTATGAAATAAAGGAAGACGCATGCGGTAGCATGCATTCCACACGTAACAAACGAAGCAATCGTTGTGAATTTATTCTCGTGAAAAATGACGTAATGAAACTCTGGTTCTTGTGCGGTGTCATCAAACGATGTTTTTTGGCTTCTGTCCAAGCTCGACCGGGACGATACTTTGTAATATCATATTACAATTTATGTTGGTTCCAATTTACTGCGTCGCTCCTCGCTCTTATATTTGCACCAATTAAAATTCACATAATCGCGATTTACCTGCATTAAACTAATCATCAGAAACAAAAATTATACACAAACTACAGATCGTATGGAAGCGAATAAAACACGATTGTTTTCCAACAATCTCGTTTGTGATGTAACGATCGTAAAGGTTTATTCTGACGTAAATAATCGTTACATTATCCAAGATGAACATGCGTAGAAACTTGCTAGTTGTGCCACTGGCTGTAACAGTTATAAATAATTTTTTAATTAAATACTTTTTTGTATGAATTTTACATTTTGCAACAGTAGGAATTATGAAAAGCGAGACGCGTTTTTAACCGCAAACCACGTGTTCTGTATTATTTTGATTAGCGGCCCTTTTCGGCTGAATAGGAACGCATTCTCGTACGCCTTTCTCCTTGATGACGTCATAGGTGCTCGGGCTCGTGCCGAGCTTTTCGTTAAAGCTCGGCGCTCGGCGAACCCGAGCTTTTTCAACTTCAGCACATCCCTAATAAATTTAGTTCTAATGCTCTTACAACATGGGTGAAACTAAGTTTTTTTTAATTGAGTGCCTGTTCAACTATCCCTGCCTCTCCTGCTATTATAACATGCCATAATATCATCTTAATCATTGCTTTCCCCCCAAGAAATACGGCGTTGTGAAGAGCGTTGCAGTCATGCGCGACCGAGATGGCAACTCCCGTGGTTTTGGATTCGTTGCGTACGACAGTCACGAGGAAGCTCAAGCGGCCGTTGAAGCAATGAACGGGCAAGAGATTGAAGGAACATCAGGTTGGCGGTTGTTGTTTTTATGTATATAGTAGGGTAAGGAAAGACAGGACACCTTTAGCTCATAATTTCAAATCCCTGATCGCGTTTTAAATGATTAACAGCAGTCTGGACTCCTTTGATACACCACTAGTAGTAAATTGTATCAATGTTTTTCTCTTAATATTAATGCTTTTAACTGCTTGAGAAAAGGCAGTTACTGCAGTTGATTTTATCCTCGTACAAAAGTCTTTACCAGAAAGCTTGTACTCTGGGGTGTTATACTACCACTAGCGATGTATTTCTAAAACATGTTAGACAGCGTTTAAAATAACCATAACCCCCAGGTTCCACCGATATCTTGTACGTCGGTCGTGCGCAGAAGAAGCAGGAGCGACAACAAGAACTACGTGGTCAATACGAGCAGCAGAAACAAGAACGCATTCAACGTTTCCAGGGTGTTAACCTCTACGTTAAGAACCTTGATGATAATGTCACCGATGATGAGCTCCGTGAAGCTTTTGCTACTTATGGGACGATCACAAGCGCTAAGATCATGTCTGATGGTGAGTGCTCGACAGGTTAGGAACAGGCAAGACACTTTACCCCTAACATACAGCCTGTTGGGCTGGCAAATAAGTTGGAATATTATAATAGCTACCAAGGTACTTTGTCACCTAGACCTAGTAAGCATAATGTTTGGCATTTTCATGCACTTGTATAGGGGTTGGATCAGGGCCATTACCTTTAACCATAGTTAAATTCTGTGGGATCCTACAGCAGAGAACCTGGGTTGTAGGCCAGAGCTGACCATCACCACAGAGTTTCTTGACATAAAGGAACCTAAATATTTCAAAAAGTGCTTTTATCAACTTTCTTAATTTTGAATTATTTGTTATTTTTAGGTGAAAGATCCCGTGGGTTTGGCTTCGTTTGTTTTAGTTCACCCGAAGAAGCCACGAAGGCCGTGACAGAGATGAATGGAAGAATTGTGGGGACCAAACCTTTGTATGTTGCGCTTGCTCAACGCAGGGAGGATAGGAAAGCACATCTAACAGCGCAATACATGCAACGGATGACGTCTAGCATGGGAGTTAGAATGGCAACGGTATGTATGTCTTGTGTGTAAGGAAATTTTATGGGTTATTATTAAAAAAAACAAGAATGAATTTTTGTTTTTGTCCAGTACCTTATTTTAGCATACACCATAGTGGTTTCACATAATCTTTAGCATCATCAAACTTTTTTTGCCCCTTGGTGTTTTCCCCCAGTATTTATTCATTCTTATTTCACGTGGGTGAGGCCCTACAGCGTGGGATCCAGGATTTAGTCCATAATTTGCCCATTACTCCAGTATTTATGCATTACCATAAACAACACATTAACAAACCCTTCATACAGCCAAACCAGATGATTGGCCAGCCCTTCCAAGCAGCAGCTGGCGCTTCAGGTTATTTCATGCCATTCCAAGGAGCACAGAGGACGTACATGCAGAGTCAGATCATTAGAACGACACCAAGATGGCAGCACAACCCACAAGGAGGCTTCCAGGTTCGTAACCTTATGTAGAACTGCTTGTTGCCCCAGTATATTGGGACAGTTATAACTAAATAAGTTGTTTCTTATTTGCAAGTCCCAATAATTTACACCTTTACTCCAGATGGCGGGTGACATGCGCTCTGTTGGACCCCGTGCACCCACAACCCCAGCTATTAGACCCATGGCCACCCAGGTTGGGGCGAGAGGGGTCATTCACCCACAACACCAGATGATGCATCAACAAGCCATGCAACAGGTTAGTTGTTCATTCTATATCGATGTGCTGTGTTTATTTAAAGGGGGCGTCTTCAGTGAGGCACACCTGGGATGTAGGTCTATGACACCCAGGGTGCTACCATGTATCTTATATTTAAGCGACCATCTGTATCCCATTGAGTTACATTCATATTCACTGAGGCAGTTTAGTTAGTTGTGGATGCTGTAAGGAAGTTGTGTGTTTATATAGAGTGAGGTACACGTGATACCTGGAATGTAGATCTATTACCCTAACACCCAGAGTGCTACCATCTAGACCCCACTGATGCAGTTTATAGACACTCAATAATAGAGATGCTATTCTATAAGGGTGAGGTCTTCAGTGAGGCACACCTGAGAACTGGGGTATAGGTTCAATAAATATTGCCATATTTAAAAATTTACACCCTTAAAGTATAATAACTAACATTATACCCCCTTTAACTTGTATACCCTTTTACAGCCTGCCTTTAAGTACACCCAGGGTGTTCGAAACCCAGCCATGGCTGGATATCCACAGTCAGGTCAACCACAAGCCCAACAACAAGCTGATCAAAGTTTGCAACAAGCTGTCCATGTACAGGGACAGGAACCTTTGACATCGAGCATGTTGGCTTCGGCTCAACCACAAGAACAAAAACAAATGCTTGGTAAGAATGTTAACTTTTTGACTGGAATATATACGTAGCTGTTGTCATATAATGATAATTTGTGCTTTATTGTGACATGTAACATTCTGTTCTATATGGGTAAGGTTCTGATCAACTAGAATTTGGGCCAGGGTTAAGAGGTTAACTTTATGACTAGAATAGCTACCTTGTACCTAACTATTGCTATATATTTGTGGTAAACCAGGTAAATGGTGTTTGAACATTATGTGTAGAATGTTCTATACTGTTATGGATTTGACTAGAGTTGACTAATTATCCCTATGCCCAGACTACATACTACTACATATTATATTCCAGACTACATAGTACATATAAGTATGAAAAGTTGTTTTAGTGTGTTAAATTTTGGTTATGATGATTCTTCTGTTATGTTATATGAATTTAAATTATCTGTAATGCCCTTTTAACTAACACAATGTTTATACAGGTGAGAGGTTGTACCCGTTGATTGAGCAAAGCCACCCCGACCTTGCATCTAAGATCACCGGAATGCTGCTCGAGATTGACAACTCTGAGTTGCTTCATATGTTGGAATCTCGCGAGTCCTTGAAGGCTAAAGTTGAGGAGGCCGTGGCGGTGTTGCAAGCCCATCAAGTAAAGGTTGCTCAAGCGTCTCGTCGTCCTGCTAATGCTACACCAGCTGCACAAGCACCTGCTGCTTTGCCAACTGAAGGCCCTGCCCCTATCGCTGTTGGGGGCGCTCAGGAATAAATATGCTGCTCTTTTTACCAAGTATTTTAAAAACCTGCACCATTTGGGCATTTGAAAAAAATTGTAAAATTTCACCGAAAAAAAAATCGAAAAATTTGTTTTTACAACTTCTTTGCTAACAAAATTGACCCTAACTTTTTCCTTGAATGCTCAAGTGAGCGGAGAGCTTAAGCTTGTATATAGCTTTTACTTTGTGGTGAGATTCCTTTTAAGTTGTGCCTATGGTAATATTAGAATTGTACAGAATATAACCATATGTAGTTTTTGTTGCATGCTTTTAAAAAATGACAAAAAAATAGCAAAATAGTTGGGACTGCTGTCACTACAGAAGTGAAAATTGTTAATAAATAAATAAATAGTAATTCTGAAATTAAAATGTCCTGTTGTACTTTGTTTCTTACAGCGCCCTGCCCAGAGCAGTATATAGAATTTGGTAATTTTAGTTTTATGCAGCGCGCAAGTAATGATGCCTGTTAATGTTATTCAAACTTGCAGTTCCAAGGGAAAATTACAAAATGTTTGCTTTGTAGGTTAGTTACGCGGTATCACGCAAGCAGCAGGTAATTGAACAAATGTAACTTGTTTATCGTGGCATGGCGGGGCAACAACAGTTGTTATAACAAGGGTGTTCTGTGTCATACCCCTCGTGCCCGCTTATGAGTTACCACGTATATATGTAACTTATTTATCCCAGCGTTGTGAGGCAACGACAGTAGTTACTAGTTGTAACATGGATGTTCTGTATCCGACACCTCGTGCCAGCTTATAGGTTAGCTTTTTGGATATACCTCCGTGTATTGTGCACAGATTATGCAAGTGATAACAATATGACTAATTCGGAAAGCTGATAAATTCCTTCGGAAACGATGCGTTCGCCATAAACCATACTCATATGTTTTATGCAATGTATATTGGATTACTGAACACCATGCTGCGGTGTGTTATCGATTATTGCATATTTCCCCCGCAGCAAAAGGAAATTGCCCACCACGCCAACAGCCCGTCTTATGTCCGCCCTACACTACAGCTGGAATCCGTAATATGTGTAAAGTACATCGAACCGTTTGCAAGTTATATTATTCACAAAGTTACATACGTGGTAACTCATAAGTGGACACGAGGTGTATGAAACAGATCACCCGTGTTAAAATGACTGTTGATTTTCGGCCACGCGATAATAAATAAGTTAGATTTATTTATTTACCTCATAAAATTGTTAGGTAAACATGGTTATATACGGACTCTGATCTAGCCGACCACGCAATGTGTTGTGTCATTACACTGTCACTTATTTGCCACATAAGATATAACATAACGCTGCCAACATCAAAAGTAAAGACATTTCCCTCCTTTTATGACATTCACTTTTGTACAGTACTTTATGTTCTTCTGTCTTGCAAGTAAAAACAAGTATTATACTTAGCTTCGGGGCGGTAAAATTATACAAAGTTTACGATTTTTATAGTTTTTGCCGGGAAAATTAAACTAATGATCCGTGACGACAAAAACAATTTTTATTTTACATTATTTTATTTTGTTTTAAACAAAAAACGACAAATGCAAGAATGGTTCTTCGGAGTCAAACTGAAGACGACGATTTTGCTCTGAATGCGTGTATCGAAAATGCTAGAAACGTTACCCATATTTTAAAAGCGGTTCATTTTAAAGACGTAAGATTGTACAATTTTTTAATAAAGGAATAATTTAACTTCTTATTGTTGCATTGCGGGACGACGACAGTCTTTATAACACGGGTGTTCTGTTTCATACACCTCGTACCAGCTTACGTATTCTCAGAAGATTCTTCACTAGTGCCCAGAATTTTCCAATAGCTGCCCCATTCTTTGATTTTGAATTGCAGTCAACTTTTTAGTCCCTACACTAACCATTGCTACTTTGCCCAGACTGCCACAGTGTTTGCCACAGAGAACGGACTAAAGGTGACAGTGGAAGACTCAAAATGCATTCAAGGAAATGCTTTCATTCAAGATCAAGTGTTTCAGGTTTTGTAGTTTTTCCTGTTATAACTCGACAGTGAGCATGAGGTGTGTGGATACATCATGTGTGTCTGGTGTATAAGAAGACACCCATGTTATAACTTGCCAGTGAGCATGAGGTGTGTGGATACACCATGTGTGTCTGGTGTATAAGAAGACACCCATGTTATAACTTGACAGTGAGCATGAGGTGTTTGAATATACTTTGTATGTCTGGTTTATAAGAAGAAACCCATGTTATAAGTAAATGCTATCTATATAATATATTTATCATTATCTAGGAATACTCAATACGGGACGAAGCTTTAACTTTCCAAATAAACCTTGACATTTTATTGGAATGTTTAAATATATTTGGAAGCAGCAACTCAACAACAACAATGAGAATGATGTATAACGGGTATGGAACTCCACTTGTGTTAACGTGAGTTGCGTTCCTGATTTATGTATGTGTAAAAGTGCTTTAACCCAGTGGTCACTAATAGGTTGTTTAAAAAAAATGTTGTTTATTCAGCTATACAGAAAAGCAATCGCACGCAAAGTTACATACGTGGTAACTTGAAAGCAGGCACAAGGTGTATGAAACAGAACACCTGTGTTGTAACCAACATGTTTTAAAGTATACAGTGGCGATAGTGCAATAATCAGTCCAATCTATTTCCAAATAAAAGCTAATAATGTGAAGAAAAAGATGTTCATGCTTTCGCTGGCATCAACTTTTATCTTTTAAACTTATGAATGCATTGACTTTACAAAAGTTAGACGCCAATGCTTACAATGTTAACTGTACAGGTTAGAGGAAGATGGCGCGGTCACAGATTGCAGCATTCGTACAATGGAAGCTGAGGAAACATTAGATTTCGAATTCACAGCGGCTAATGTTGTCAACAAGATTATAATGAAGGTGATGGAATGAATTCAAATTATTATTATCTGTGTGTTCAGTTATTACTTGGAAAATACATTTTATTTTCTATATAGGCGAGGCCCTATTAGAAGGTATGCCGGGAGACCTAAAATTTTGACTATACATGAGGATAAATAAGCTATATTTATTCTTTTAGTTATACATTCATAAGTTTTACTCATTCTCTCATTTTTTCACCGACAAAATTACATATATGGTATCACGTAAGCAGTCACGAGGTGTATAAAACAGAACACCTGTAGTATAATGACACGCAGGGATAAATAAGTTACATTTATTCTTTTATTTGTTATCCAAGTTACATCTGTGGTAACTCGTAGCAGGCACAAGGTGTATGAAACAAAACACCCATGTTATAACGAATGTCATTGCCCCGCCATACAAGGATAAATAAGTTATATACATGGTAACTCGTAAGCAGACTCGAGGTGTATGGAACAAAACACATGTAGTAAATTGACACTCGAAGATAAATAAGTTACGTGCATTCATTAATTTATTATACAGGCTGATTGTTTGCGCGAAGCTTTTAACGAGATGGACGCATCAAGCGAGGTCTTGCAAATCACCATGTCACCTGACCCACCGCATTTTCGACTCGCTACTTTTGGATTATTGGGACAATCCCATGTAAGATAGAAATATTATAAATATCAGTATCTGTGCTTCGGCCCATCTACCAAGCAAAAGCCAGACAAGCCTAAATGTATTTAGTCAAGCGCTGCCAAAACTTGTAAGCGGGCCTGAGGTGTATGAAACAGAACACCCGTGTTATAGTTACTTTTGTTGGCTTTCCACGCAAGGATAAATAAATGTATTCACAACACTCTAACCACATACTATATCCTAGCACGACATCCCCAAGAACTCCGATATGGTCGAATACTTTGAATGCAACGAAACATTAACCAACAGATATCGACTTAATCTTCTTAAACCCTCAGTTAAAGCTGTCAACCTCGCATGTAAAGTAAGTCATACATATATGTTAGTATGCTTATGCTTGTGTGTTTTAAACATTATCTTTAAAACTTCATCTGGATAATAAATTACATTCATTCATCAAATATAAGACAACAGTTTTGTTAGATGTGAAATACTATTTGTTTGGAAAGTGATTGCCGTTATCCTACCATAAGACTCACCCCCATTTAACCCCCCATACACAGGTATGCGTGCGTGTCGACCATCGAGGCTTTTTATCTTTACAACACATGATCAAGAACGAAAACGGACAAATTTGTTTCGTTGAATATTATTGTTGCCCTGACGAGGAGTTTGATGAACCAGCTACGTGATTGGTTGATTTCTGACCAATCAGGTTAGTTCAAATCACCAGTGTGACATCACAACCCAATGCATGACATCACAAAGCACAATGAACGATTGTTGTTTTATGACGAGGAAAATATGAGATAGAAATCTTATATTTACAACTTTAAATTGGCAAGGCAATAACACACTGTGCAAATTATACAAAAAAAAAAAAAAAAAAAATGGTAAAAAACGCTAAAACAGAATTATCTAAACATTTCTTAACGTTCGTAATACAATTGTTACGTTAATATTACACAATGGTTGGTATATTTATTCATTATGATGTCATAATCATCGCACAGTGATTGGAATTTCAAAGTTTGAGCTCATTGCGATGCTACGCGCTCTTGTGATGTCACAATGCTTCTTTCTCGACGTAATAACCACTCGCTTACTGTTGCGTTTACGACGAACAATACAAATTGTCGCAACAATCGCGAGGACAATTGAAATAAAAACTAGAATTCCGATTGTGATGTAAACTGCCGTCCCTGTGAGGAAATAGTTTGTTTGTTTTTTTTATAGATGTTTTTCAGTTATTTGAAATTGTGTTGTATGTTTTACAGAAAGGTTAAACTCTTTTGGTATTTTGGATGTTTGAAAAGAAATACTTTAAAGTTCGCCTGTTTAGTAGATAGTTTAATACGTAAGTAAATAACTGTTCAGTTTTATTTCACCCAAGTTATGTCTGCCATATGTTATGTCTGTCATATCTGGGCTTCTGTTTCACATGGTTAAATAAAGTAACTTTCCACCAAATACATACTTGGCATTCCTAAGAGAAAGTTTTCCCTTTGTCGGTTCACAATCATTGTTTGTTGTGTAACATCATCCATTATGACATCATAAGCAGGCGGTTGTTGCATCACAATAGGAACTTCTCGGCTGGGGTTAATAGGGCCAAGAGAAACCACCGCGTTATCCAACCCCAGGTCCCTCCTTTTTCTGTTCAGGGTATTTCCTGTACATGTCTGAATAAATAGAAACATTTGCAAGTTGCAACCAATGTTTGTTGAATGAACAGTGCTTGCTGTCATGTTTGGTCCCAAAAGTTAAAGCCAACTTTCAAAACTAAAAGCACTTTTACAACAGATTTCAAACATGTTTTTCTGACACTTTAGTAAACCACAGGAATGGAGCAATTTCTGCTAACCCTGATCTTTCTGTACAACAAGGAACACTAAAGGTCTTAGGTTGGACTTGACCCGTTACTCCAACATTGTATATTCACATTCTATTCTATGTGGGTGAGGTCCCACAGTGAGGCACGCCATGGGACCTGGGATTTAGACCAGAGTTGGCCATTACCCCAACATTGTATATGCACATTCTATTCTATGTGGGTGAGGTCCCACAGTGAGGCACGCCATGGGACCTGGGATTTAGGCCAGAGTTGGCTCATTACCCCAACATTGTATACGCACATTATATTCTATATGGGTGAGGTCCTACAGTGAGGCATGTCATGGGACCTGAGATTTAGGCCAGAGTTGGCCATTACCCCAACATTGTATATGCACATTCTATATGGGTGAGGTCCTATACAGTGAGGCACGCTAGGGTTCCTAGAGTTTAAGCCAGAGCTGGTCCTAATACCCCTGTCAACTTTATATTTCACCCATATCTTCAACACGTACCTTAACACATGGTGCTCCACTGAAACACAACTTGACGTTGCAGTGTAGATACAACTTGGTTGAGTTGACGAATCGAAACACGCTCGATTCCCATGTTGCGTGTGCTAGATCGCCGTTGGATACGATCGTTACATTCGCTTCTTGTGACATTGGGGACGGACAACTAGAAGTTTATGATATTTCTATGAGATGACTGAATTTTTATGGTTGCCACTCCCATGCCCACAGTCGAGCTGCTGAAGCTATTGCAGTGTGTGGATAAGCAGACATGACTTTTGGTTGGTTTGGTCATTTATATCCTTGTGGGGGGGAACTTAAGGGACATGTATATAGTGGAAAAGATGGGACACCTTTTCATTCTATTTTCGTGTCCTATTTAATATTAAACAAAGAATTCTAAAACCGTATTCTGACGACTCCCATAGACCGGTGTTAATTGTTTAAAACACGTTCTGGATATTTGGATATTATGTGCTGAAGGTGTCCCGTCTTTCCCCAGCCTACTATATATGTTTACACCTTTACTTACAAGTTGTTGATCAACTCATATTCTTGCTGTGGTTGTGAACCCAGTGGAGAGGGGGTTCCCCAACACCGATACAGCTGCATTTTAGTGAAGGAAGGTCCTTGGATTAATTTCACTCTGACTCGAATTCTGTGGTTCAATTTCAGTTTGAAAGTTGCATCAGTGTGTGTGAAGTATCATGGTCAAGGTATAACATTGGTGTCTTCTTATACTCCAGACACACATGGTGTATTCATACACCTCATGCTCACTGTTGAGTTATAACATGGGTGTCTTCTTATACACCAGACACACATGGTGTATTCATACACCTCATGCTCACTGTCGAGTCATAACATGGGTGTCTATTTATACACCAGACACACATGGTGCATTCATACACCTCATGCTCACTTTCTTAACACAACCTACTTGTCATCCATATTAAGACTTGGTGGGGTCTGGTAGATAGTTGTATATCTAGAGTTAGTAAACATAAACATTCCAGCTCGAAATTCTCCCTTTGCCGTCTTCTTGCCCAAGAAATGGGTGACTTGGCTGTTTGGGTTAAAACATGGGTTGTATATACTGTTGTTGCGCTTTGGCACAGGCAAAAATGTTGCTTCTAATCAGAGTGATTTGACCCTGATAAAGATGGCCAGAATAGGACGTTAAAACGTCGGGCAGCAAAATTCTTGCCAGAAGAGCCAATATGCTAGTAAAATATTACTGCAGAAGTATATATTGTTTAAATAAACGTAAAACAGAATGACTTAAAGCGTAAGCTGTATATAGTTATATAGTGACCACTGTGTTAGCGATTGCCGTAAGTGATCGTCCAAGGAAACGCCTACTGAGGTAGCAGCATCGAGCCTTGAACCTATGTCTTCTGGTCTGGAGGCAACCGCATAGCTTCACACAGTATATATGCATAAAACCTATTTATTCGCATATGGTAGGGCAAAATCAATAGTATTTTTAGTGACGTCATGATTACGTCATAGTTACCTCATAATCGGAATATATTTCACCCCAACCAATATTCGAACCGGGTACACGCATCTCCATGGAAACGAACGTCGTACTTGTGACGTCACATTCATTTCACGTCGCACAGTGATATTGTTCGAATAAATGACGTAAGTGTCGTTCTGTGACGTAAAATGTCAGTTTTGGGTCCCAACACAAAGGGTCCCAACAATAAAAACTAGCGAGAAATAATTTTATAGTAAGAAGGGTAAAGATGGGACCCATTTTAATTTTATTTTTACGTTCCATTTGGTAGTAAACATAAAACTTTCAAAAGAATTATAAAACCGCATCCCCCCGACTTTCATAGACCGTTGTTAATTGTTTAAAACACGATCAGAATATTTGGTAATTATGTGCTAATGTTCTTCTATTATTCCCTATCCTACTATATATACGTCATACTTACAACTTCAAATTCGGTGCCGCAAGTTGAAAGCTGTTGATTGGCTGTGCATAGGGTCACGTGAGTTAAATTGTGGCCCGCTGATTGGTCGCATCGAAGGTTCAACGAAAGGTCAAGCGGGTCATGAACTTGCCACGTGTCAGCGAGCCATTGTTTGCTCACAGAAACACACATAACGGTTGGGGTGCAGTCGACTTTAACTGGGTAGGAATAACAAAGTTAAAATAAATGTAACTTGCAAGTTATCACGTATGTAAGTTTGTATTCGTGCATGGCGGGGCAACGGCAGTCTAAAGGTGGTTGTTCATAGTATCCAGCATACGAATTCGCTTGCAAAGTCCTATGCAAACCCATTAGTAGCGAAATCCGGACAAAACAGACAAAACGGACGAATTCCGGATACTGTGTACGGCCACTTTAACGCGGGTGTCCTGTTTTATATATCTCATGCCCGCGTACGAATTACTACGTATGTAACTTAGAAGTATTAAGCAAATACCCAAAGCAAATGAAAAATCTGGATAAGTCGCTCAAGTTCCCACCCACAAAAACATCAACTTGACACTTACCAGTACCAGGAGATAAAAACTCCCTTTTCATTGTTTCTGTTGTTACATTCATATCTTTCCCCCCGACTATAACCATCTGTCCATAAACTGTCGCAACACAAGTCAGTATTACACATGCTAATCTTACAAAAGTCATCCTTCTATAAGATCCAACAACTAATAAAACGTAACAGTTGAAATATATGATAGGATGAGGGAAGATGGGACGCCTTTAGCTCACAATAGCCAACTATCCTGATTGTGCTTTAAACAATTAACAACGGTCCATGGGAGTCGTGAGGGTACGGTTTTATAATTCTTTAAATGTTCTTTGTTTACTACCAAATGGGACGAGAAAATAGAATAAAAAGGTGTCCCACCTTTTCCCATCCTACTTCATCATATTTAGGCTGCTGGTTCAAGACTCACTTCGGCCTTCGGCTACTAACACTCACATTATACCAAATGGTGCAACGGTCACTCCCTTTTTACTGATTACCTTTTATGATTCAGCTTTATCCAAAAGCGTGCTATATAACGACTGTCGTTTTACCGTTAATTCCCGTCTTTTTGGTTTTCTATAACTGCAATCTGCTACAAAACTTCGTTATCGTGACCGAAAGGACAAATAAAGTCACTCATTCAGTGTAACATTAAGGTAAAATCTCAACACTTAATAGTAAAATACGCCCCACTAAATTACAACACACGTACACACGGCACACGAACTGCATTCTAAAACTTTATCATCGTAAATCGCGCACCAGATGCCCCTCTGTGACGTCATAATTGATCGAATCGTTGTTACGTCACTTTCGTTCAGAACTTGTATTGTGTTCCATTATTACGTAACAAGGACACGTGTAATACGTAAACAAACGTCGTTTTCCAATTATCGAAGAGAGGATTGTTACGTAGCAATGGTTAACAATAGTAATAATGGAAAACAATCGAAATAGAAGCAAATCGCGATCAAAGGCGTCGAATCGACCCTCGGGCAAACTTCGCGAGTTTTTTCTTCAATTTTGAGTTTAAAATATTTATTTTCACAAGGTTGTTCCACCATGTCTATGATGTTGTTCATGTTTTTAAATGACGCGTCTCGTTATGATATATCTTCAACTCTTTGATGCGGTTATGACGTAATAATGAGTAACAATTTTACGCGAACTTCGCGATTCATAGTGAATGGCGACAAACTAAATAATCAGTTTATAGAAGCCGTGATATCTCTTTAAACAGGAACTAAACAAAATCTCGAAACAAATATTTTATCTCTGAAACTGAATTAATTAACTCGTAGATTCGCACGTTTTTCACAAAACTAAAGACTTCCTTTTTTCAAGTTTTATAAAAAGACAAAACTCATGAAGTCTACTCGTCATAAGATTTCTTTAAAAACACGAACAAAAACTTCCAACAACCATTACAAAAACTTCTAAAATTGACTGGTTTATAATTTGCTAAGCTTATAGGCCCGCACAAACACATACAGTACTATGGGGATGGTAAACCTTTTCATTCTATTTTCTCATCTCATTTGGTATTAAACAAAGAATTATAAAATCGTATTGTCACGACTCCCCGCATATACCGTTGTTAATTGTTTACAACACGTTCAAGATATTTGTATATTATATGCTAAAGGTGTCCCGTCTACCCCCGCCCTACTATATTACACAAAAATACAGACATATCACAAGACACAAAACTAACGAAGTCCAACCGTGACTAAAATTACATGAACCTTTGAAACGAATTGCCAACAAGCCTGGGGGTGCCACTGTTATCTATTACACAGATCAAGACCAACTCGACAAACAATCACTTATGTTCTGGAACGAGCCTTTTAACCGATGCTTTATCCATATATAGTAGGGTGGGTAAGATGGATACCATTAGCACATAATATCCCATATTTCTTAGTCGTGTTTTTTTAACAATTAAAAACGCTCTTTCAGAGTCGCGAGGATACGATTCTACTTCTGCAAATTTTTTCGCTGTTGATTTCCATCTCTTCGCTATATTAATTTAAAATGAACTTAATTTAACTTTTCTTATATTAAACTTACTTTCTATGTTTTCTTATGATCACTAAACTGATCTGAAATTACTCTGGGAAAATACTATGCTATGCCATCTTACCCCACAGTATACCATATTCTTCGTTGTCATATTCTATAAATTTTATCAACTTAACCGATCAGAAACTAATCTCGGAAAGTCACTTACGACAGTCAAGGCGGGAAATGCTTCCACCGCAATCGAGGCGAACTCAGGTCGTTTGTTTCCCACACGTATACCAAGCGCATCGCGTTTTAGATGCCGTCGCGAAAAACGCATCTCGTCCTTCTATTGTTTTGTATCCTGATTAATATTTTATAAAGACACTCTGCACGTGTGGTTTTAAATCGGGCGTTTTATCTTTTAACAGAGCGTGTGTTTTGTGTTATTTGATACCTAGTTATTAATTTAATGTTGCTTATGCTTGTTGTCGGGTTATAACGTGAGTGTCTTCTTATACACCAGACACACATGGTGTATTCATATACCTCATGCTCACTGTCGAGTTATAACATGGGTGTCTTCTTATACACCAGACACACATGGTGTATTCATACACCTCATGCTCACTGTCGAGTTATAACATGGGTGCCTTCTTATACACCAGGCACACATGGTGTATTCATACACCCCATGCTCACTGTCGATTTATAACATGGGTGTCTTCTCATACACCAGACATACTGTGTATTCGTACACCTCATGCTCACTGTTCAGTTATATTCTATATACATATTTATTACATATGTATATCCCATTTTAAAGGATATTTAAATCCTACAGTGAGACACGTCGTGTAACCTGGGATTAAAGCTAGAGTTAGCCCATATTCTGTAACTCTACACTGACCATTAACTGCAAGTAACGCCTTTGTAATACGGACCCAGTATTAAAGCATGTAGCGGCCATATATCTTACTATAATCAGTGTTATTATTTAGTCATAATACTAACTCAGGTGGCCATCTCAAATTACGTAACCTACAAATTTTAGGTCAACTTTCATGTCATTATTTGAATTATGACGTTTCAGCTAAAGTGACCTTTTACCTACCGTGTTGGTGATCGTTGTGTTGGAATGGAAATTAGTGTAGGATATATAGTAGTGTGGGGAAGATGGGACACCTTTAACACATAATACCCAAATATCCTGATCGTTTTTTAAACAATTAACAACCGTCTGTGGAACTCGTGAAGATACGGTTTTATAATTCTTTGAATGTTCTTTGTTTGCTTCCAAATGAAAAGAGAAAATTAAACGAAAAGGTGGCCCATCTTTCCCCACCCTACTATATGTCATAGTAGTAATGTGGGGTAGGATAGATACTGTTAGCACATAATTTTCGTAATCGTGTTTCAAACAATTTACAACCTTCTTTAGAGTTGCGTGAATATGTACATAAAAGTTTTTTGTTTGCTACCAAATGAAACGATAAAAGAGAATGAAAGCACCATCTTACCACAACCTACTATACGTAGGCCTATAGTTTAGTGGGGGAGGATGGGACACCATTTCTATGTTTTGTACTTTCATTTTGTTACACGTATTACGAAACAACATTCGCCAAACTTTAATTGTCGTTTACGTCACACTGGTGTTTAAAGTTTTGTCTCTGTGTGAAAATCTGGAACTTTGTTTATTGTTTATATGTTTCTCGAGTTTCGTAAACAAAGTAAACTTTGTAATTCCTTTGTTCCAAGAATTATGACGTTTAAACGTGAATTCTAAAATTAGAGAAGGTAAAGGGTGCAAAAGTTTAATTGGGTTTGTAATTAACAAATTTACAATAAATAAAAACGAAAAAAAAAGTAAAAGTTAAAAATACCGTTTAACTACCTTAGGTGGGATTCGAATCTTGTTCACATTTTAGTATTTTGGTAATATTGAAAGAAAGTTGATTGGAAAAAATGGGAATTTAAATTTTGTGCGAGTCCCCAGGGTGGGATTCGAACCTACGAAATTAGAAAGGACAACTAGTATAATGCTTTATGTGCTATTTTTAGTTAAAAATGTAAAAAGGATTGGGTCCTGCGATATTGACTGGGCTGTGACACTCCGCCTATTCACAGGCGCTATCCCGCTACTGATCAACGTGGGAACTTTTGGCTGCTCCCTTTCGGGCCTCGCCCGGTTCGTTCCTCCTTAGACAACCTGGCCACCCCAAGCTCCCCCGGGATGTCCATATTGACGCCGAGCTTAGCGCGGACGCCCGATCGACATAGGGCAGAGCGCCACAGGGCTCCCAATCTCACGCCGTCCTCCAACCCAAGCCTCCAAGTAACTGGATTACAGGCGCACGCCACAACGCCCGGCGAGAATCGAGTGTCGAAACCTCGTATATAAACCAACCAGACGCTCCGCCCACTCTTTCGTGACGTCATTTGATTGACAGGCCAAGGCTCTTTTTTCTTTTATTCTCTCGTTTTTTTTCCTGACGGTGCACTACAATTTATAACGTATAGCAAGTCCAGCTACACCAAAATATACATTATTACACAACAATGGACATTTAAATTGCGATTTAAAAAAACAAACAATCACACAAAGACAATAATTTATTGAAAACGCGTCGAAACAATTCGTTCCATTGTTAAATGACAATTAAATCGTTAATAGTCGAACTGTGGCGAGGTATACGTTTCAGTTTTACTTCTGTTCACAACGCGATCGCGTCTGTGGCGTATTGTAATTTAAACCTCTTGAATACAATACCGCGTATGGTGATTACTTGCTAGGGTAGCGGGATGGTATTCTCTTAGTGGATATTAGTTAGCGCAGTTTTATATTCTACATGGGTGAGGTGCTTTATAGAGGACCTGGGATTTAGACCAGATTTGGGCCATCACCCCAACGCCCAGACTTCCAATATTTTCATGTTTATTGCTTTCAAGTTAGAAGTAGAACACTTTTATATTCATATTTGTATAGAAATAACGAACTTTAATAAACCGCTGAATTTAGAAAGTATTTAGATATGCCAACAGTTAAAATTACTTGCGTGAATTGTAGTTGAAGAAATTTATTCGCCTAAGAATGATTTTTATTTTTGCTTAATTTTTAGGCAGCTCCACAAGTTAGTGCAAGTTAATGGTACAATGTTAAAGCGTTTTGGATGGATGTCAGGGTGGGGTAAGACGGGACACCTTAGCATATAATATCCAAATATCTCGATCGTGTTTAAAACAATTAACAACGGTCTATAGGAGTTGTGAGGATACGGTTTTATAATTCTTTGAATGTTCTTTGTTTACTACCAAATGGGACAAGAAAATAGAAAGAAAAGGTGTCCCATCTTCCCCACCCTACTATACGTTGAATTTACCGTATACCTTAGACGAATTTAAAAAAAACATTGGTAATTGTTTAAAACACGATCAGGATATTTGAATGTTATGTGCTAAAGATGTCCATCTTCCCCCACAGAGCCATACACATTTTAAACAACAACAATAGAAGCAAAAAGTAATAATATATTGTCACATTGTCAACACAATATACACTTGTTTGGTTTGCTATCTTGGGAAGTGATATGCTGTTGTTGGGAGTTTCAAGTTTCGTGCTTCTTTGTCTTCTGTTTCAAGGTAATCTATATGTGTGTACTTGCTTTATCCTCGTGTGGCCGGAAATCGACATGTTTTATACACCTTGTACCCACTTATGACTTACCACGTTAGTTATCCTTGCATGGCGGGCGACGATGGTCATTATAACATGAGTGTTCTGTTTCATACACCTCGTGCCCGCTTACGAGTTACCACGTATATGTTATATACGGATTGTATTGTATACTGTTTCTGTATAGATGTAGCGTGTAATATACTGTGGGGTAAGATGGAATACCGTTAACACATAATATCCTATGTTTCCTTATCGTGTTTTAACATTTATAACGCATTTTTAGAGTCGTGAAGATACGGGTAAATAGTTCTGTAAAAATTCTTCATTTAATTTAAAATATGACGATAAAACAGAATGAAAACATTGACCATTTTACCCTAACCTAATATATACTTGAAAAACTACGCGTACAAGTTGTATCGTGGCCATATTAGCCTTGTTATTATGCCCAGTATTGCCAATCCAAAAAAAATAAACTGGTTGTTTTATCGCAGCAAACGCACAAGAACGTTTATGTTCCACCTCAGATGGGTTTATGGAAACTTTCTTCAGCGTTTTTGAGAACAGCCCGAATGGAACGTAAGTAAATTACCTCGCCTAGATTCGAACCTAGTGCCTATGGGTTAGTAGAATGTACGATGTAGATTTAGGTTTGAAATGTTCTCGTGGGCGGGAACTTGAGTGACTTATCCATGGTTGCCACTCCCATGCCCACAGTTAAGTCGCTGACGCTATAATTTTAGTGTGAGAATGGCATTATTTAGATTTTAAAACTTATTGTGTTTAAGTTATATAAAACATCACAATATTATAACAATGTAACTTAACGAGAACTCGACCGTCGGCTTATATGTTCATTGTGTTAAGTGCTCTTCAATTAATCAATAAGGATAATATCACGAGTGTTAATCTAATTATTGTACATCCGGGTTGACGTTGTTATGGCGGATTATGTGCCGCAAGAATGTCCAAGTATAATATTTTTGTTAATTGTGTTATAATAGGTATTTAGTATATAGGGTGGGGAAGATGGGGAACCTTTAGCAAATAATATCAAAATATCCTGATATTGTTTTAAACAATTAACAGCGGTCTATGGGAGTCGCGAGGATACGGTTTTATAATTCTTTAAATGTTCTTTGTTTACGACTAAATGGGACGAGAAAATAGAATGAAAAGGTGTCCCATCTTCCCCACCCTACTTTATGTTAGTTCTAAGAACATTGCCTTTGTTTAAATAAACAAAGTTCCATATTATAGAAAGTGCCATGGTTTTAAGGCATGTGAATTCACAGGGAAATAGGATGTACAAACTGCATCGTATATTACACATTTTAAACATACTTTCCGCCCACAAGGACATTACTGACCAACCAACGTTATAGTAGTCCGTGGGTACCAGGTTCGAATCTAGACGAGTAGATAAAGATAAAGGTTAAAGGTACTTATGCCGTGTGGGGTAATGGGAAGAATCTAGCTTAAATCCCAAATCGTCGACAAGGACCTCACCCACATACAATAGAATATAATACTTACGGCATTTATTAATTACAGGGTTTTGGGCAAACTTGACATCATAGGGAACACTCAAGGTGATGACAAAAATATTGATCTTCGGTTAGATGGCAAGGGCGCCATGTGTGGTGAAAAACTTTGCGAATCGTGGATTTACTTTGATGACGTCACACAAACATTGAGTCTGCGAGTGGACGATGACATCATGTTAGATAACGACGTAAGGATTTAAGCCATAAACATACTACCTTGGTTGTAATTCAACAGTGAGCATAAGGTGTATGAATACACCATTTGTGTCTGGTGTATAAGAAGACACCCATTTTATAACTCGACAGTGAGCATGAGGTGTATGAATACACCATGTGTGTCTGGTGTTTAAGAAGACACCTATGTTATAACTCGACAGTGAGCATGAGGTATATGAATATACCATGTGTGTCCGGTGTATAAGAAGACACCCATGTTATAACTCAACAGTGAGCATGAGGTGTATGAATACAATATGCGTGTCTGGTGTATAAGAAGACACCCATGTTATAACTGAACAGTGAGCATGAGGTGTATGAATACACCATGTGTGTCCGGTGTATAAGAAGACACCCATGTTATAACTCGACAGTGGGCTTGAGGTGTATGAATACACCATGTGTGTCTGGTGTATAAGAAGACACCCATGTTATAACTCAACAGTGAGCATGAGGTGTATGAATACACCATGTGTGTCTGGTGTATAAGAAGACACCCATGTTACAACTCAACAGTGAGCATGAGGTGTATGAATACACCATGTGTGTCTGGTGTATAAGAATACACCCATGTTACAACTCGACAGCGAGCATGATATGTATTACCACACAGGGGCAGCATGGAGTCGACTTCATTGAAGTTTCCATCTTGTGCTCGGCGCCCATTACGAACATCTATGACGTAGCAATCATCGTCACAATCAAAGTTGAAGACGTCAACGACAATGATCCATTGTTTGTTGGTGAACCCTACGTCATATCTGTAAATGAGGTAAACACTATGATGAATAAATAAATTTAAATATACCCCTTATTTATTCTTGCATGGCGGGGCAACGACAATCGTTATTACACGAGGGTTCTGTTTCACACTTCGTGCCAGCTTTTATGAGTTATCACATATGTAACTTTATGTCGAATTATTTCTGTAAAACTGTAAATTTAGACAACCCATTAGTGACCACTGGGTTGAAGGCCGATATATATATTTCCAAGGACACTTACAACTATAAATATCGGTATTAGTATAACCACTCAGTCATTAGAAGCGTTGGAGGTGCTCTTTGACGTCACATACAATGTTACGACTTCAATAATATGAACTTATCTACAGATGACGTCAGTTGGTACGTCAATCTTCAATGTGACGTCATCGGACTTGGACAAAGTCTCACATAGGTCGTATTACGTCATTCCAGGATCGGTAAAATGTTGACATAATTTTTGATCTTATGCACAAACAATTTTGTTACTACAAACGCCAACTGCTGAGCTAAATATTATATATTACAATAATTTTATTAAGCAAATCATGTTTTTGTAGAATTTTAGAAACGGGTACTAGGCGACAAAGTGTATGAAACGGGCCACCCGTGTAAAACCACTGGTGTTATCTCGCTATGCAAGGATGAACAAGTTACATATAGTAGGGTGGGGGAAGATGGGACACATTTCCATTCTATTTTCTCGTCCCATTTAGTAGTAAACAAAGAACATTCAAAGAATTATGTATCTTCACGACTCCCATAGATCATTGTTAATTGTTTAAAACACAATCAGGATATTTAGATATTCTGTGCTAAAGGTGTCCCATCTTCCCCCATCCTACTATATATTCACTGTCTTGCTTATTTTTCAATTTAGACAGCGTCCGATTATTTTGCGATTAATTCCCCATCTTCTGGAGAAATTAAATTGACGCAAAAACTGGATTTCGAAACTATGACCCAACCCCTTGAACTGGGTGTTGAGGTCCGTGACGTGGGGCGACATCTAACGGGTGATACTCGAACTATGAAAACCATGGTAACGGTAAGTTGAGTTTAGGCGGGAACCGGAAACAGAATCCGATTCAAATAAACGAGGGCCGATTTATGTTTTTAACAAAGCATGTAATATACAATTGCCCGAAAATCAACTATTGTGTTGGCATAACCTTGGTAACGTTAAAAACCTTTGGCACTTGTGAAGAATCTTCTGGTACCTTACAGATTAGGCTGGTGAAAAGTGTTAGAGGTTAGTAGTTACAGTTTGGTTACAGTTAGGGATTGGTGGGATAGCAGAACGATTCTTTACTAGGACCAATTGAACGGCCAACATTTCTTTAAATTAAAGTGACTAGATACATAATAACTACTGTGTATATCAAACTTGAATGTAAATGAAAACAGTTTTTTTCAGATCAAAGTGGAAGATGGGGACGACCAACCTCCAGCTTTTGAACCTTGCACAAAAGTGGCGGGTAAATGTGTCAACCCGGTTTATAAGACAACTATCAATAGGTTTGCAAGGGTAAGTAGAATGTGGCGGGGAATAAGGTATGTTTGTTATGGTTAGGTTGTGTAATAATGTGCCATGTGCGTCTACGGTTTGTTCAAAACGCGTGCATCCCTGTCATCATTGTAGCCTTTGTAGGTTTATGTGTTTTCAAGCAAAACGTTTAATGCTAATTGCTTAACCCAGTGGTCACTAATGGGTTGCCTAAACTGTCATCGATACAATAAAAATTCCTCCAAAATATTCAATCACCCACAACGTTACATATGTAGTGACCTGTAAGCGGGCACCAGGTGTAGGAAACAAAACACCTGTGTTGTAACGGCTGTCGTTACCCTGCCACACAGGGATACATAAGTTGCATTCATTCATATGAATATAGCATCCACCCACCCACAATGATAAATATTTATTCCAGTCAAACAAAGTCTTGGTGCTTGAACCTGCACAGTTATACGCGGTAGATCCTGATCTTCAAATTCGACAAACCATTAAGTACTCACTGCTTGCTGTCAACCCTAAAGGATTGGAAAGTTACTTCACTGTTGAACCAAGCACAGGGGGTGTAAGGTTGAGAAGAAGTTTGCCTGAAACTGGAACCCCTGAAGATATTGAAGTCTTTGTACAGGTATGAACATAGACATGAAGTTTTAAGGGTAATGTGCTGTTGCCAGAACTTGTAACCATAAGCATGTTAGGGGGTTGCCTCAGGTGACATTTTAAAAACTTTAAATCGTGATACTATTTAGAACCTTGGTGTTACATCAGAATGCGCCAATATTCAGATAACATGGTGTAAGCCTTGAGGTGGCTGTACACAGTATTCAGCATGCGAATTCGCTTGCGAAGTCGTATGCAAACCCATTATCGAGTTTTGAATGCGGCAGCGAATTTGGACAAAACAGACAAAACGGAGGAATTCCGGTAACTATGTACAGCCACCTTTAAAAGTAACATTAGTAGTGCTTAAAGTGAATTGTCGCCCCAATTTTTAAAACAGCAATGATAACATATGTTTGAGCCCCCAGTTGTACAACAAAATAGCTTTTACTATGTTGTTAGCTACCCTTACCAAATGTGTTATATGGTTGGTTACCTATAATTCAACATCACTTAGAAATATTTCCCTTAAAAACTAGGATTTCTTTCTGTTAGGAATTCAATGTTTGTTGCTATATAATGTTTGATTGTTTGTATGAATGGACATTGTTTGTTAACAGGCGAGTCAAAGTGACAATGAAAGAATGTCGGCGATTGCAACCGTTCAAATCCATGTTCAAGGTAGAATGAGCGTCTCAACTAAACCGGAAATACTAACTACAAATCTGACCCAAGTGTAAGCTATGTATTATTATCACTCGCACATAGATAAGAATGATTGCATTGTAGCCAGATGATAGAGGTTTTAAGGCTTCATACTGATAGGTGTACCCTTGTGTAACACACTTAGCCCTAATTATTCCTGCCCAGTGGTCAATTAATTGGTTGTAGCACCCTGGTTGTCGAGGTAATGGGCCAACCCAGATCTAATATATTGTAAACTCTGGCCTAATGTATTTATAAACAGAGAATATAAGGTTCGATAGCTCGATGCTGCTGCCACTATTTTGGTGTGATTGCATTGCACTTAACAATACTTGCACCAACCCAGTGGTCAATAAATAGGTTATAGCACCCTGGGTGTTGGGGTAATGGGGCTAAATCTGGCCTAAAACCAACTTCACAAGGTACATAAAACCTGAATCACGTTTAGGCATTGCTTTCTTTTTCTCCAGCCAAGCTGTTGTTAAATCTATTGATGATCTCTCCTTGGTACGAACACTAGCTGGCAATATCGTGCAGATCCAAGTAAAGGGTGACTCAGCAAATATTAACTTTATGTTAGATGATTCACCATTATTTGAAATATCTCCGAGTGGTTTCGTTTTGGCAAAAAATCAAGAAATTCTTCAACAGAATGAAAGAAACTTTGTAATTAAGGTGGTCTAAGAGTTTAAAACAATCTTAAACTAGGTGGTGTAAATTTCATATAGGAAAGTAAAAAAGATAACAAACCCTCCTTTGAGGCTTGGTGTTGTGTTAAAGTTTAGGAAAAAACCTGGGGTGATATTCTTATAATGTTTTAAAACCAGTGGCTGTCAAACATAGGGAACCTCATTGATTAATGTGGTGAATGCAATATACTTTGACTCTGCTTGTTTGTATAGACACATAACAGCAGGGTAAAAGCCGTCAGGCTTAGAATTGTCGTGCCAAATCATGAATCCCCTCATGCTTTGGGGTAACACTCCACTCTAGAAACCCCAAATGGTCTGTTCTGATAACAATAACATACAGTATCTGCCTTGGGTGTTGAAATTAACGCCATGTGTTATAACAGGTGAGAGCGGAAAACACAAAAGCTTCGGGCAATGATACAAGATACAGTGATACTTTGTTTCTTAGAGTTGAGATCCTTGTCAATACAACTTTATGTGAGTTATGCTAATTTTGTGTCATAATGTGGGAAAGATATTTCTAATTGGTTATAGAACTAGGATATAAATAACTAAAAAGTCATATCTGCTTATCCACACACTGCAACAGCAACTCGACTGTGGGCATGGGAGTGGCAACCATGGATAAGTCACTCAAGTCCCCACCCACGAGGATATAAGTGACCAAACCAATCAAAAGTCATGCCTGCTTATCCACACACTACAATAGCTTCAACTCGACTGTGGGCATGGGAGTGGCAACCATGGATAAGTCACTCAGGTTCCCACCCACGAGGATATAAATGACCAAACCAACCAAAAGTCATGTCTGCTTATCCACACACTGCAATAGCTTCAGCAACTCGACTGTGGGCATAGGAGTGGCAACCATGGATAAGTCACTCAAATTCCAACCCACGAGGATATAAATGACCAAACCAACCAAAAGTCATGTCTGCTTATGCACACACTGCAATAGCTTAAGCTACTCGACTGTGGGCATGGGAGTGGCAACCATGGATGAGTACTTTACCTCTAGTGGAATCTTATATTTTATTGCAGCAATTGGATGTAGTGAGCCAGTGACGAACGTGATTGACAGCATGACCTGTATATCAGCACTTGGTGTATTTGTTGCTCTATTCATCTTATGCATACCTGTTATTATACTTCTCATTGTTAAGATGAGACGATACAAAGCAAGAAGTGCAGATGTTTCTAAACAACCTTATGTGGTGAGATGGGTTTTTATTTATACTGTATAACTAGTGTACATATTCACTGTCAAGTTATACATTGGCTCTGCTTGTTTGTACAGACAACTAACACCAGGAAAAAAAGAAGAAATATAACTTGGATACTGAAACATATAGTGTCGCCCTGTCTTTAAAGTTAGGATAACATATTACCAAAACGGTCCTTACTTCATGCTTATGTGTTCTCATACACCTCATGCTCACTGTTGAGTTATAACATGGGTGTGTTCTTAAACACCAGACACACATGATGTATTCATACACCTTATGCTCACTGTCAGGTTATAATATGGATGTCTTCTTATACACCAGACACACGTGGTGTATTCATACATCTCATGCTCACCATCAAGTTATAACAAGGGTGTCTTCTTATACACCAGACACACATGGTGTATTCATACACCTCATGCTCACTGTTGAGTTATAACATGGGTATCTTCTTATACACCAGACACACATGGTGTATTCATACACCTCATGCTCACTGCCGAGTTATAACATGGGTGTCTTCTTATACACCAGACACACATGGTGTATTCTTACTATTCATACACCTCATGCTCACTGCCGAGTTATAACATGGGTGTCTTCTTATACACCAGACATACATGATGTATTCATACACCTCATGCTCACTGTTGAGTTATAACATGGGTGTCTTCTTATACACCAGACACACATGGTGTAATCATACACCTCGTGCTCCCCGTCAAGTTACATCACCTTTTTTACCAGCTCTCCCAGTCCTTTGGTAAGAAATACGACGGCTTTGGATATTTGAACAACTCTGGTTTTAAAGATGACTCAACATCTTTTGCGAGCTCTGTGCTGAGTCATAAACAGTCGCTTGAATCCGGTTTAGACAGGTATGGTCACATGATCAAAGCACCAGCTGTGGACGATGAGGTTCCACATATCGCGCCACTGGATGTCATGAATAGTAAGTTCATTGATTGTTTTATACAAATAACTTTAGGCCAAAGAATCATGCGCTGAAGAGAAGCAAAAAAAAACTATAGGGCCAAACCTGCCATGGCTGGGTAAAGTTTTCTGTACTGTATTAATCAACTAGGTGGAATTTGTTTTGGTTGACTATAGCCATTACTGGTTTATATTGATGGAATGTAACTTATTTATCCTTGCATGGCGGGGCAATTACCCGTTAGTAAGCTGTACTAAATTAAATATGCCTTGTGTTTATTGTGTGTATCTAACACATTAGTGAATGGTAAATTAATTTTATTAGATGTGTACAATCATGGGGGCGGCAAGGTAGGTCAACTCATTTACCTTGTGCCAGCATAGGAGTTACTAAGTATGTAATTTCATGGGTGATTGGTTTTTCGATTTTATAACTTTTTATGTATCTACACCTTGGTTATTGTTGTATCCACTTTATTTGTTGTTTTACAAAGTCAGTATCTTAATATTATAGACTCAGGAAAGTCAAAGAAAGAAAATGTTGCGGCCATTATCCCATACCAGCATTCCACCCCAACCCCTCGTGTGCAAGGTTGGGAGTTGGAACAAATTAAGGTAATTATGTTTTACAACACACTAATATTGGTACCATACATAACATAATAGATTAAGGTGTTTATTGCTATTGTTGCTACCAGGGATAATATATGGCGCATTGAAAATCTGTAAACATCACAAACCTGTATTGTGAAACACAGTGGCATATTGTACAGCACACACTTGTTCATAACTTAGAGGTTACGAATTTAAAGCTCGATGCTGACACCATTATGACCACATGTGTCCTTGGCCAAGACACTTAACTACAATTGTTCCAACCAATTGGTTCAATATAAGTCCAAATTGTCAGCCATATGTTAAAGTGTCATACCAACGAAAAATCGAGTATAAAATTAAACATAATTAAGTTTATGTTTTACAATTTTTCTATATTCTTAAAAAAGATGCATTTATTTTACGAAATCGAAAATAAAATTTGATTTTTCTCTAGTATTTTAGAAACCAGAAACGATCAAATTTGAGTGAAGTTTTTCCTTATCGGAAATCCCATGAATTGTTGAAACAGCCGAATTTTTTTTACTTCAGCTGTTTTTTTCCACTCTATTTTTATAGAAGCCGTATTGTTTTGGCAAACTTCGATGTTACCTTTACGCCACATTTAAGCATCTATACAAATTTTCATTTTTTGTTGGTATGCGCCCCTTTAAACCAAAAAATAAAGTGTGACATTATTACCATATCCGCAGCACCCAATAGACTTCTCTCAAATAAGAATCGAGCAATGGCTCCAAGAGGAGGAAGAGGAAAAGAGTGAGAGGAGTGGAGTGGGAGAGGTCAACTTGGGATCACCAAGGTCATGCTTTGTAAAGATATATACAGGTTTGTAAACTTATTGATGGTTTTCGAAATGTGTAACATTTGTGGTCATCTTGGCAGCATGAGAACAATATTAGCAGCGTACTGCCAGGTCCCATGATATCATTCTGTATGACCTTGTCCACATGAATATGCATATGCAATGTTGGGGTAATAGGGCAACTCTGGACTAAATCCCAGGTCTCATGGCATGCCTCACTGTAGGACCTCACCCATATAGAATAGAATGTGCATATACAATGTTGGGGTAATAGGGCAACTCTGGACTAAATCACAGGTCTCATGACGTGCCTCACTGTAGGACCTCACTCATATAGAATAGAATGTTGGTTGTTATACAATAAAAACAAAACACACAATGTTTCCACAGGTTCGTTCAAGAACAAGAGGTTGACATCCCGTGATGTGATGACCATGAGTGACGTGGTTCATGATCAGTCATGTGCTCATCCAAATATTGTCAAGTTTTTCGGGGCTTGTGTTGAAAAAAGTAAGTTGGGACGATCCAGTGTGTGTTTGTGTTTGTGTGCTTTATTACATGGGTTTTCCATTTATACACTTCGTGCCCGCTTACAAATTATCACGTATGTAACTTATTTATCCCCGCATGGCAACGACAGTCATTATAACACGGGTGTTCTTTTTCATGCACCTCGTGCCCGCTTACGAGTTACCACATATGACATATGTAACTTATTTATCTTCGCATGGCGGGGCAACAACAGTTGTTATAACACAGACTAGCTCATACACCTCGTGTCTGCTTATGAGTGACCAGGTATGTAACTTTGTGGGTTACTTTGTTTTCTGTATAGCTAATAAATTGTACAGCCCATTAGCAAACACTGGGTTGTTAATTGTTTTGCCCAAGGTCACATACACCCACTACGGTAGCAGCATCGAGCCTCAAACCCAGCACCCTCTAGTTAAGGTGCAAGTACCCAACCACCGAGCCATGTTTCGCAGTACAATGGGATATCAAATCTTTTAACTAACCAAGCCACACAGAGTCATTATACTTGTACATTTAAACCTACATACACCTTAAAGTCAACTTATCCCACTATTTGCACAGAGTCATTATATGGGTTACATTCAAACCACTACACATGCGTACCAGTCATACAAATTGAAGTCAAAGTAATCCAACCATTTGTACAATATTGTTTTGATCCTAAAACCATTCATACAATATTGTTCTCATCCTAAATATGTTTATTTATGAAAAAGGGGAGCATATATTGAAGAGCATGATATACATGATACACTCAAACATACATTCATCGTGAACTTATAACACAATTTTTACAGAGTCATTATATGTGATCCAGGAATACGTGGCATCGAGCGATCTTCGTAATTTCCTCATCAGTAGTCGAATGTTGGACCACTCGGCTGTTATATCTACTTTATCTGGATCCCAACTCACCAACTTTGTTATAGGTGAGAATGGTTTGGTGCATAAGTTGAATGAATGAATATATCTTATATATTTTATGTCCCTTTTTTTGGAATTGTAACTTTGTTTTAACCCATAATGTCAGTCGTCTTATAACTGGAAAGGTGTGAACAATTATTGATAAAACTTGCTGTTAAAGTATACAAATGTAAATATCCTTGCTTGGTGGATCAATGCGATTGTTATAACCTGGGAAGTGGCGCAGCCAGGGGGTTTCGGGGGTCCTGACCCCCCCCTTTTAAACCAAAAAAAAAAAATTTTTTTTTTATTTTTTGATTAAACCCCCCCCCTTATTTTTTTCTGGCTGCGCCACTAAACGTGGGTATTCTGTTTCATACACCTCGTGCTTGATCACACACCCAGCGTTGGGAGATTCCTTTTATGAGCTTAACTTAATGACCCAACCTCATATTATGCAAGTATATTCACTACCACTCCTGCGTACCAGTCTGTATTTTAATAATCGCTTATGTTAATCAAGTATATCCTCACTACACCTAGGAATATGCGATGGCTTGTCTTTCCTCCACGAGAACGATGTCGTCCACGGAGGTTTATGCGCGAAGAATATTCGCATCAATGATCGGCTTGTTCCTAAAATATCGGGATGTTGTGCGGAGGGAGGGGGAAGATGGAGATGTGTGAGTACGGCGTGTTGTTGTGGCTGGAGTGTGTTTGTACAGATGTATGGAGTTGTTTTGTGTATTTGTAAAACGGGTTCATTTGTTTGTTCAGTTTGTTTTGGTTGTAACGGTTTGTCTGTAGTCGCGTGTGTATTTTGCATAAAATTGTAGTTTTTCCTGTTTTTAAAGTTGTGTATGTGTTACTCTTGTTTTATGCGTTTGTAGTAATATTGGAAAGTAATGCAGTAACGTATAAAAGTAACGTATATATAAGTATCTACAGCAACCAAGCGCAATAATGTAATTTTAAAACCAACGTTAACGTTTTTGTTTTATTCTAGAAAAGCCAAAGATGGGCCGCACCTGAATATCTTGCTTCGAAAATTTATACTGACAAGTCTGACATGTGAGTTTTCAATAATGTTTATTGCTCCAACCTCCAACCCAGTGGTCACTAATGGGTTGCCCAAATTATCGGTCACACAGTAGAAGTAATTAACCACTTAGTAACATTCTTTGTAACTCAGGCACGAGGTTTATGAAACATAACATTGCCCTGCAAAAGTTTAGCAATGATTTTTACAATTATGTTATCTCTATTTTAGTTGGTCGCTCGCTGTTGTGGCTTGGGAGATTCTGTCACTAGGTGGAACACCATTTGCCGAGACAACGGACGAGAAAATCCCGTCGTTTGTTCAAAGACAACTTGATACTGGAGGTTCCTTGTTTCCTGTGACGAGGTAAGCTTGACAGTGAGCATGAGGTGTATGAATATACCATGTGTGTCTGGTGTATAAGAAGACACCCATGTTATAACTGGACAGTGAGCATGAGGTGTATGAATACACCATGTGTGTCTGGTGTATAAGAAGACACCCATGTTATAACCTGACAATGAGCATAAGGTGTATGAATACACCATGTGTGTCTTGTGTATAAGAAGACACCCATGTTATAACTCAACAGTGAGCATGAGGTGTATGAATACACCATGTGTGTCCGGTGTATAAGAAGACACCCATGTTATAACTCGACAGTGAGCATGAATTTCTACATCCACAGAAACACGACGAAACGTTTATGGATGTTACTTCAATCATGTTGGTCCGAGAAACCTCAAGATCGCCCACAAGTGGAGAGTGTTTTGTCTCGTTTGAAGAAAATGAAGGAAACATCAGTAAGTGTGAGAATAGGCATGGATTATTCTGGAATTACTTTTCTTTCAAATATATCTTAATCTAAAAAGCAACCATACTTAAAATGACACTTTTATTTAAGTAGTTTTACCGATTGTTAATTTGTTGCTAATTCCCTTCACGTTTTGTTGGCCAAGTGAGATTTATTGCAGTCTTGTTTAAGTAATGTTACAAAAATTTATAATTTTAATTTTTTATATTGTTTACCCATTATATATTCTAGAACGCGATCACTGTTGCGCGACCTCCTGGCTATCGATTCTTCCCTACATCTTCACAATGATTCAGAAACATAGAAATCTTAGGCTGAAGCAGTATGTGGATAAGCCACAACTGTAGACTTCCTGTGAAAGTCTTACATTTTTTGCTGTTGAAGCCTTATGCCCATTGGTACTTTATTGACTACATTTATACCAAAGTTTTATTCAAATCACACAAAGTTTACCGCTGTGGGACTGGAACCCTGGACTGCCATACTTTGGTTAGATCATTGTAGTACAGCTGTTTGTATATTACTGTGGGGTAAGATGGATACTATCAGTGCATAACATCCCATATTTCCTAATCGTGTTTTGAACAATTAACAACGCTCTTTTAGAGTCGCGTAGATACGTTTTTTAGGATTCTGTAAATATTATTTGTTTACGACCAAACTGAACGGTAAAAGATACAGAGAACATGTCCCGTATTACCCCAGCCTGAAACATAACCACACATGGACCATCTTACCCCCACTACAATACCAAAAGCGGTTGGTGTAGTTTGCGCACACATTTCTACATTTAAATGTAACTGTGTTTACATTTAACGACTATTATGTTGCCGTTGTGCCTTACTGGAATATATGTTACAATTACGTAATAAACTATGGTGATTACGCCATAGAGGGGTTTGTGACGTCACATCCCCGTTATTTAAATAATTTGCTGCCTGACAAGCTTTAAATGGCACCACGTATTCCGATCGCCGCGGGCACTGTTACGTCACAAATCGCGTTGTTCAATCGCGTTATTCAACAATCGACGATGTTGTGACGATTGTGGCGTTACTAGAACGAGGGATAAGTTACGAATTGTGGTTTTAACAATTGATTTATTACAAGTATAACCTAAATTATTGAGTTGTTTGGCAGATGTGAAATTTTGATATCATATTTTAGAACAACAAGGTCAAGTTTGCTTTTGTGAAATAAAAGTTTGACGCTGAGTTTATAGACGAGGTATTCTGTTTCTATTAATTCATACTGCTGCTATAGTTTAAAATGTTAGTCATACAGGAAAACTAATCACCCACAAAGTTACATAGGCTACTTGGTGACTTGTAAGCGTGCACGAAGGGTACGAAATAGAACATCCGTGTTATAACGACTGCCGTTACCCGAACATGCAAGAAAAAACATTTCTTTATTAATAACCTCTTTTATTTGTGGAGAACAGATTTTAGATTAAGTTTAAATGGCCGGCTTGATTCCTCAACGAAGTGTGTCTGGTAATGTGGCCGGCTCGCTTGGAAGAAGACCAGACTTTCAGGTATTTTGGTTGTTTTGGTCATTTATAACTTTGTGGGTGGGAACTTGAGTGACTTATCCATGGTTGCCACTCCCATGCCCACAGTCGAGTTGCTGAAGCTATTGCAGTGTGTGGATATAAGAAACAGAGACATTTAAACCCTTTTTATCCCAGAGTTTCAAGTCGAACAGCCACAACAACGCTGTCGTCAGCGGTTTGAACGATCTTCGAGAAGACAAGATCCTCTGTGACGTCACACTGATAGCGCAAGAGCAACCATTCTTAGCTCATAAGAACGTTCTCGCTTCTTGTAGTCCTTATCTACGCAATCTGTTCAACAGCGAGGATGGATTTAAGAACGAACACGAGGTAGGCGATAGGGAGGTTAACCAAGAGGTCATAGGTTCGAGGCTTGGTGCTGCTACCGTTGTGGGTGGTTCATTGTGGGTTGTTGAAATTAACGAAGTCCAAAATTAAAGAAAAACGGCAGTTTTAAAACAGGGTATTGGTAATAACACTATTCCTGACCGAATATATAGAGTTGATGTTGAATCTGCAGTACAGAGATCGCCTCATGCTGACTGTCGATGCTATTTAAACACAGCTGAAAATTACCTAACGGGGCTTTTCCTACGTAGCTCTCTACTTGAAAACGTGGTAGCTCGTAAGCGGGCACAAGGTTTATGAAACAGAACACCCGTGTTACAACGACTGTTGTTGCCCCGCCATGCCAGGATAAATAAGTTACATTCATTCAACTTCTATCACAGGTCGTTGAAATCCGAGGTGTGAGCGCTGATGGATTACGTCACGTCATTAACTTCTTGTATACATCTGAGCTTCAACTCAGTATGAGGAACGTACATTGTGTGTTATCTGCAGCTGGTCATATGCAGATTAAGCCCATACTTAACTTCTGCAAGGTAAGAAAGAAATATAGGCTAATAAGTATAATAAGTTACATCTATGGTGACTCGTAAGCAGGCACGAGGTGTATGAAACAGAACACCTCGTGTTATAACGACTGTCGTTGCCCCGCCATGTGAGGATAAATAAGTTACATACGTGGTAACTTGAAGGCAGGCATGAGGTGTTTGAAACAGAACACCCGTGTTATAATGACTGTCATTGGCCCGCCACGCGAGGGTAAATAAGTTACTTACGTGGTGACTCGTAAGCATGCATTCTTATTACTCCCTGTTTAAAACCGCGTGTTGATGCCTTTTAGGGAAAGTCCCTTCGGGTGGTTTTATTGTAATATCAACTGAGGGAAGCGCTGTAACCTTACGTTTTAGAGGTGTGGAAACACCCGTGTTATAACAACTGTCGCTACCTGGCACGCAAGAACATATAAGTTACATTAATTCATGTTGCATTTGTTTAACAAGAATTTTTTTCAAGAATTTTTTTCAACAAAATTTTTTTACTAAGTTGCGTTTAGTTATCTGGCAAAATCTTTATTCCCCAGACGTTCTTGGTAGGCGAGATATCAGTTTACAACTGCGTTGACATTATTCATATCGCGGATAAATATACATTAGCTGGGGTGGAGGACAAGGCTTATAGTTTCATTGCTGAACATCTGAACGAACTTGTTAAAACAGAAGAAATTCAGGTTGGTGTTAAAGACAAAGGTTTTGTTTTTTAATGATAAAAGTTTGGTTTTGAAACTGGTTTTCTAGTTTAATAAGAAAAGTTTAATATACCAAAGTAACGATAGTCGGCCAGGAAGAAATTTCACTTCAGGTTGTTGATGTTTTTGTAAGTGTAGGAATAAATAAGTTACATTAATTTATAATTCATCACTTATATAGTAATACATGACTATGGTTGATAATTTTTATGGCTGTTAATGTATGGCTGATAATTTAGTATAACGACTTCTTTTTTGTTGCTAATTCCTTTTTTCGTTGTTTAAATTATCTAATCTTTGTTACTGTATTCTAAGCAATAAATATTAAAATATACTTTCTACAGAAATTAACCATCAACAACATGAGTCTCCTCCTGGACTCGTATTCGCTGAAAAATGTTTCTGAACTTGAATTGTTTGAAGCAGCAAGGCAGTGGTTGCTTTATAAAACGGAGAGGTAAGAGCGACAGCGAGCATGAGGTGCACCATGTATGTCTGCCACTCACTTTTTATCCTTAACAACTGGTGTTTTGCTGTTGATTCCTTTCTCTTCTTTCTTTAATTACCATAATCTTCACTATCGTTTTGGAAAAGATAATTAAAAATTATATTATGTTTATAAAAGGGAATGTACACCCTGTTTATTGCTATTGTTTGTTACAATATTTATTACAATATATTACAATAATTTCAATAATTTCCATCAGATACCAACATGTGCGAACATTGATGGAGAAGATTCATTTCCCGCTCATTCCTCCTCGTGACTTGCTCCGTTACGTTAACTTTGTTGAGTTTATGCGAGTGGAATGCAACTACTTGTTACTTGAGGCTTCCAACTACCATATGTTACCGCATTCGCAACCTATTCTGCAGTCTGTTAGAACACAGGTAAGCTTGTATATATGTTCAAGTCTTTGTATGTTTGGTTATATCCACGGACGGGGTTTCAATTCAAGGGCTAGCTATGAGAGTGAGGTCTACAGTGAGGCACATCCGGGACCTGAGGTGTTGGTCTGTTTCTTCCATACTTTAACACTCAAGGTGCTACCATAACTAACTGTCTAAAAATCTACGGACAGGTCATTTGTAATCTTAATACTAAAAGCATGCAAACTAGATGTGAATCCGCACGAAAAAAATGGTAAAAATTAAAATCTATGCAACAAAAAATATTACTCTTACAAAAATCCAGTTCACAATCTTATTGACTTATCTCCCCCCCCCCAGGTTCGTTCGAACGACACACGAATGGTTATCATTGGTGGAGTGGATCCGCATGACCGAGTATCCAACCAGTTGTTCGCGATCAACAACGATATGTCAAAGTCGGAGTTTCTTCCCCCGATGCATGAAGGTTTGTGCAGGTGAGGTTGTGGGTGGTGTGATGTATGTGTCAGCAGTAGTTATAACAAGGGTGTTCTGTTTTATACACCTCATGCCTGCTTACAAGTTACCATGTATGTAACTTATTTATCCTCGCATGGCGGGGCATTGACAGTCGTTATAACACGTGTGTTCTGTTTCATACACCTCATGCCCGCTTACCAGTTACAACGTATGTAACTTTGTGGGTAATTATTTTCTGTACAACAATCAAGAATATGCAGGTGCTTATAAAACATGATTGTAAAACAGATGTTTTGCTACTTTATAACCCTGGTATAGCATAGGTCTTCCAAATGTCAGTATGTTAATAATTTGACACCCATTATTGCCAACAATTGTAGCAGCCATATGTTTGATTGGTTGCAGAGTCATACAGTGTGACATCACATATTTTTATTTTTTTGATAGTTTTTTTCAAATATTTGATATTTTTCCTCGACCTAAATTAATGTTCTATTAATTCCTCAACTTCTATTTTACTCCAGCCACTGTGCTTGTGTTATGAACAACTTCTTATACGTGGTTGGTGGGCAGAACATGTTTGATGAAAGAGGAACGACTGCCGTCAACTCTGTCATTAGATATGATCCGAGGTGTGTATGTGATGTAATAATAATCACAGTGATGTAATAATTCCTCTTTTGTTAGGTATGACCAGTATTTTCAGTTAAATCCATTAGTATTTATTCATTCATTTATTTATTCTGAAAGGTTTAACATCTAGATACGAGTTACTTTGATTTTCTGTATGAATAATATGCCGAGCTGTATAAATGTAATTGTAACATACCCCTGTTGTTCCAGGTTCAACATATGGATGAGAATCGCTTCCATGAACGACAAACGAGCCGGCTTCACTGTCAGTGTGGTGGATAACAGGATGTATGCGTTAGGTAGGTTGTTAACTTGATTACTTGTGTCCAGTATATGTTACTTGCTTATATTGCTCAGTAGTTCTTAACCTTCTTCTTGCTTTTAAATCACCAAGTAAATCCCGCACCCCTTCTAGAATTGCTTAAGTAACAAAACTATTGTAACAAAAATTGTATACAAGTAAATGTTAATGTGTTTTATATATGTGTTGATTGCTTTAAGTGATAACATGATTTCTACTTTGTTCTTGAATTGCTAGTTTTAAATTGAGGGTTAATATGTCCATCTGAGAGTTATTAGTTAAAGTTTAGATGGCAGCACCGTCTAGGTTGTAATGATTGAGAAATGATCTTTTAGAAAACGTGTAAGATATTTATGACATAATCTAGATAATATGATTTCTATAGGTGGCGTCAACGCTGCTGGGCGAATGTCGTCAATGGAATGTTACTCGCTCGAGGATGATCGTTGGCGATATGTAGCCTCCGTGCAGACTGGTCTGTGCGACCATGCGCAGTCAGTTCATGGAAATCTTATATATATAAGTGGGGGCTTCAAGGAGGGAAGATTCAACAACCAACTGTTGGCTTACAGTCCAAGGTGGGTTTGGTTTAAAGTTTGTATTTTTAAACTTCTCCAAGGTTTGAAAGAATAAATGTAACTTTTTTCCGGGCAAACCATATTTATGCTTGTCGGTAATATAAATAATACTGACAGTTACACACTGATAACAAGCAAGAAGGTATAAGGAATACAAAATAAATGTAGCTTAAGTATTCTCATGTGACGAAGAACAACAGTCGTTATTACATAAGTGTTCTGGAAACCACTGCTGATAAAATCTCTATTAGTATTTACCCCTTATATTTATTGATAATAAAATATATATAAGGACCCACATTTGTTGCCATATGCCGAGAAAATATTAGGGTGTGTCTTTGAGTATCTAATCCAGGAACACATATGCCTACAATGTTAGCACATATGCCTATATCACAGAAGGCCCTATAAGGACCCACATTTTGAGGGAATGCCGTTAAGTTTATTATGCAAGAACATATACTCCCACAATGTTAGCACTCTGGCCTGTAGTTCAGAAGGTACAGGTTCAAGGCTCAATGCTGCCATTATTTCATATTTGAAGCTTTCATTCTTGTAAATTTTTCCCTATTTCTTGTACAGACATGACACCTGGCATGAGAGAACTCCCATGCACTTTGCAAGAGGATGGCACGCTATGGTTGCATTTGGAGACAGTATATTTGTTACTGGTGGCAATGCTGGTTTGAACAAGAGAGTTGATATTCATGGTAGGTTGACGATCTGAACATGAGTTGGGGCCATTAAAGTTATAATAATATGCCTACTGTATAAGGTAAAGTAGTGTGTCGATAAGCAGACATGATTTTTGGTTGGTTTGGTCATTTATATCCTCGTGGGTGGGAACTTGAGTGACTTATCCATGGTGAAAGCTTAGGTAAAAAGTAAATACATGGTGTTAGTGAAAAATCCTTCTCCTGTACTGGAGGATTCTTTACTAAAATACTAAAATGTTACTTATAAATTCTTAGATTAAGTTCATTTTATTTTAATATGTTTCAACAGAAACTGAAATCTACAGTGCGATGTCGGACCAATGGACACTCGTGGCCCCCCTACCCCTTCCCCATAGTGAGGGGGGGTGCGCTTATTATGATGGAAAGATATTTGTGGTAAGAACATGTTTTTTTGCTTAGCTAGGTGTTGTGGCTGCTATTTATCAAGTTATCTTTATTCAAAACAACAAGTTTAACTCGTCAATAGGTTAAAGACTTAAAGTATGTTGTAATGATTGTCGTTTTGCCAACAACCTAATAAGCTTAGAAACATTCGGTAAAGAGCTTAAATGAACCTATCTTAATTTGCCACACACAAGACGATGAAAGTCGTTATAACACGTGTGTTCTGTTTCGTACACCTCGTGTCCGCTTAAAAGTTACCACGTATATAACTTATTTATCCTCGCATGACGGGGCGATGACAGTCTTCATAACACGGATGTTCTGCTTCATACACCTCGTTTCCGCTTACCAGTTACCACATATGTAACTTTGTGAGTGAATATTTTTTGTACAGCTTATAATTTGGTACTCGGACTTAACTCATAAGTGAGGTTGAAATACCCGGTATTATTTCTCACAAGCACCATTGTTACATCACAGGTTGGTGGGTACAGTTGGACACAACAGAAATGTTTGAGCACGATTCAGTCTTACGACCCAAACAAGGACCAATGGGAGAATCCAGGTAATATCTAAGCACATAAAGACATGATTATTAATTCACACAGTCGTTATAACACGGGTGTTCTGTTCCATGCATCTTGTGTATGAGTTATCACTTAACTTTGTGGGTGATTAAATACTTTTCCATGCAACACAATTCATTTATTTACCAGTGACAGCGATAGTACTTATAAATCCCAGAAAAGCTATTGTAACCAGTTTAAAATACCTGGAAGGAAAGATTTAATATGGCAGAAAAATAGCATCAAGAAAGTTCATTGATTTATTTTCTAGGAAATCTTCCAATTGAGTTATCTGGTGTTCGGTTAGCCAACCTCACTATACCATACACTGTGTCTCCAAGGAGTGGCTTGACACAAGGTAGTCACGTGCCGCTGTCATGGCCTCCGAAGCCGGGCCAAGCCAGGTTTATGGAACAGGTAGTGTAGTGTTATATGATCTCTATGTTTATATGTTGTGCCTGTATGTGCAGGTGTTTATGGGAATATATGTTACGGGGTAAAAGTATTAAAGTAGTGTAAAGAGGTATAAGGAATAATGTTTAAACCAAAGATTAATAAAATAGTTCAACGTAAAACTGGATATAGCTATGACAGTCATTTACAATTAAAAGCAAAAACAACAAATGAACGATGCATGCTATATTTACTACTATTTTGGTTAGGATTTTAATTTATATAGACCCCTAAATTATCGACTTAATTATTAGCAGGACCCTCGCATGATGATGGGAAACCCCCTGTTTAACCCCGCAGGGGGACCCCCGATATCTGGGTTCATGGACCCATTTGCTATGAATGACATGAGGGACGCAATGAGCGAATACACTCAATCAAGCATGGGAAGGTAAATGAAACATAACCTATTTTGGGCTTAATGATAAAAATTATGTTGTGGAGGAAGATGGGACACCGTTAGCACATAATATCCAAACATCCTGATCGTGTTTTAAACAATTAACAACGATCCATGAAAGCCGTGTGGATACGGTTTTATAGTTTTTTGAATGTTCTTTGTTTACTACCAAATGGGACAAGAAAATAGAATGGAAAGGTGTCCCATATTACCCCACCCTACTATATGTTATGTCATAGATTTGCTCCACCACTTTCAATGGGCCGAGATGGAAGATTACCGACCGCGAAAGACTTACGCGCACCAATGGTTCGTAACATGCCGCTAGATGTGGGCAAAGAGTACAGGCTTGCGAGTCAGGAAGGTTCAAGTATTTACAGGTTCGTGATATTACCTTAGGTGGGGTTTGAACGTGGTACGTCTTGGTCACACATATAAGAATGTGAATGTTGCAAGATACGTTTTCCAATATGCAAGAAAGGACCCACTATCAATAGTTTAAGACTGCAATAGCTTATTCAGCTACTAGACTTTGGGCATGGGAGTGGCAATCATAGATTAGTCACTCAAGCTTCTACTAATTATAATCCCACCCCCAGCCACCCACGTAGCACAAGCATCGATGACGGAAGCAGTATGTCGTCACGTCCGCTCACTGGGTACAAAGACACAGAAACCGACGCGTCCGAAGGTACCTCTATGATGTCACAGAAGGACAGCACTCTCAGATCCGACGAAGGAAGAAAAGCGAGACAATCAGAATCATCAGACAGGTGATTATTTTGTAATAATTGTTCACTGTGACGTCATAATAAAATATTGTGATGCTTCAATTACGATTATCGTCTTACTGTCAGCAATAGATAATACGAGTTACCATATGTCAATTTGTGGGCGATTGCTTTTCTGTATGACTGACAATTTGAATAACCCAATAATGACGACTAGGTTGGAGCAATTGTCGTGAAGTGTCTTGCCCAGGGACACGTACGCCAACATTTGTAACCTTTGGGCTAGTTACAGGCGCGCTAACCACTGTATATACGGCGCTGCACAATTGGTGTATAGACAGTTCTTTGTTGTTGCATCACTACCTTTGTCTGTTATGTAACAATCTACTTATTACATCACAGTGACAGCGATGACGACCTCAAATCTGGACCAAGTTCAATCGTCCAATCGCGCTCGAAGAGTACAGACTCGTTGGAAGATTCGCTGAGAGCTTACCGTTAATTTATTTATGCCTGTTGTACCTATGTTGTGTAGCGTATATAGTAGGGTGGGGGAAGATGGGACATCTTCATTTCATTTTAATGTCCCATTCGGTATTAAACATAGAACATTCAAAGAATTATAAAATCGTATCCTCACGACTCCCATAGACCGTTGTTATTTGTTTAAAACACGATCGGGATATTTGGATATTAGGTGCTAAAGTACGTCACGTAATATATGACGTACTTTCCCGTACTTATAAAGAACTTTCATGACGTGGGTAAAGGTCAACTGGGGGTGCTAATGATGTCCCGCCTTTCCCCACCCTAGTTAGGTATTTGCTTGAACTTGTAAAAGGAAAAATATAGTAGGGTGGGGGAAGATCGGACACCTTTTCAATCTATTTTCTTTTCCAATTTGGTAGTAAACCAACATTTAACGATTTTTTATAAAACTTTATCCTCATGGCTCCCATAGACCGTTGTTTATTGTTTAAAACACGATCAGGATATTTAGTTAGTATGTGTCAAAGTTGTCCCATCTCCCCCCACCCTACTATACAATTTTAAGTAGACCGTTTTTTTTTATCAGTGGTGTTTAATAGCTTGAAGGTTTTCGTCTAAAATTATGTGATTTTTGCAACTTTTTATTCGTCATCCAAATTAGTACATGATAATAAATATTAAGGTTTGAGAAATGTTGGCTTTTCTGTTCTTCACGGAACAAAACATGGGCCTATTTACACCAGACTCTGATTTACACCAAAACTTTTGTGTTTCCGCCTTACTATGCTTCCATATATTTTACCGTGCAAATATTTATGTAAACTGAAAAAAATGAACAAACATATTCGCAATGAAATAAAATATTCCATGAAACATCGGCTTTCTAAATTTACTGCTCCCCAAATATTTCTACTTCGCAGACACGTGGTTTCAAATTTTTGTAGTATCTATTTGACCTATAACCTATGACGTCATGGAAAAGGCGCAGCCGCCATCTTGTTACAAAAGTTTCGCTTAATTTTCGTTGTGGGCGAATTTTGAACGTTTAGTGCAGTTGTAACATTCTAATTTAGCAGTTCTAGGCGTATATGATCAGTTGCATAGGTGCTTATGACTTTATTACTATTATTATATGAAAAAAAGAAGCGTAAAGGTACGTTACGCGTATATAACAAAAAGGCGTAACGAAAAATATTTTTTAAATGTATATTTCTCCGCTAAAAAGTTAACGGAATCGATAAAAGTAAACTTCAATGCTTTTTATTGATGACGTAACATAGACGATTGTCCTAACATCTGTTATCCATTGTTACAGATGAATCAGAAACAATGTTGAGCTTATTGCGTTTGTCGTTCACAAGTCTCTTGCAGCAGTTATAACAAGTATAGGCTTAACTTTGTAGGCCTTTAAATATAGACTGGGTTTAGCATACAAATAAAGCCTATACTAAAGCCTGTACATAAGTTTACATAACACTCCACCAACTGTTGGCATCTTTACTTTATGTTGGCTGTTCATATAGAGAAAATGCTATGCCACTGAAAAAGGAAAAATTCCTAACTAGTCCTGAAAATTCTGTGTGCTATATAAAAAAGTCCTGAGCTAGCTATCTTATCTATGTAATTGATCCATGTATTACTCCATATGTTGTTTATTAACTTAAAATATAAAGGTTGTTGTCTGTTGCCAGAAATGAACCTGGACCTTCCATTTCGGCAACACCAGATCGCAAACAACGTACAATTATTGGTATTTAATCTTTTATTCAGAAATTGTATGGGGACTTAAATCAAGCTGTATTTTTAGTCTCATTTTAATTTGGTAAACGTGGTTGACTTATTAAGTATATGGTGACTTTAAATAAAGCTGTAATTTTAAAAGGGAAAACCTAATAATCTAATTTTTAGCTTATAGCCATGTTTTACATTGTAGAAATTTGTATAATCAAGTTCTTAATGTGGGCATAGGACTTAGGATTGGGACCAAAGACCGCCAGTTACATAATATTATAGTTTGATAAATCAATTCTAAACTGCATCTGTTTTTGGAAGTGCCTTCTTTGCTTCTGGTTAAGTCTAGTATTTCATACTCTTTCGTGTTCTTTTATTGAGCATTCATCTGTGTAGCCCGTTTTACATTTGAAATATCATTTCTACAGTGTTACCACTATCAAGATGGACGTCTCTCTGCTTGTCACAGTTCCAAAGCATTTGTAACATTAATTTATAATGTCATATACCCCAAACAAACACATGTGTCATACTATATTATTTTTGCAGTTTTCCCCCTTGAGTTTTGCCTCCATCTCAACCTACAAAGCCTTTATCATGGTACTTATCATATTTACCAATCTATTGTGTATTGTGTTATAAGTTAAAAAATGGCAACAATTTTTTCATATAATGTCATTGCAAAAGCTGTTGCATTTTTAGTTAAAAAACGTAAAAACAAAATATTTTTGCAGTCCTGGTTCACAGTGAACAGTTATACATAGTCTTAAGTATTTTATATTTCCCGTTTCCAGCAGTTTCTTATGATTTTATAAATTTTCAGACTCTTGTCTCATGTGGAACTGCCAGGCCAGGGTTGAAGAATTCTTAACTTTTTTTTACAGATCTTAAAAGTGTCGCGGTCAGACCACTAACCTAACTATTTTTTAATCCATGTATGTAGGATATAGGTTTCCGCCCAAAACAGTTCTTTTTGTGCTCGTGCCCCAGTAATCGTGAGTTATATTTAACCTAACCTGATAGCTTACCACTATCACACATTGCATTTAATATTTCTGTTGTTTTCTGTTTTGTTAAGGCAGTTTGTAGATTCTGATTTGTTCCAGATAGGATTACAAGTGAAAAGTTGAACTCAATTTTGACTTTTTCTCCTCAAAGCAGAGATATAGATAAAGATGACGGATGACATTGATGTAGAAGCTATGCTGGAAGCTCCTTTCCAGAAGAGCAGTGAAAAAGAAGCGAAGAAAAAGAGCGAGAAAAAGTCCCGAAAGCGAAGCAGGAGCCGATCAAGGAGTAGAAGCAGAAGACACAGAAGATCGAGGTCCAGATCAAGATCCAGGGATCGGAAGAGGAGCAGCAGAGGTGGGAAGCGGAGCCGTTCTCGTGAGAGGAGAAGACATCGATCTAGATCGCCGAGAAGAAGTCCGAAGAGAGTCTCGCCTCCCAAACCGAGATCACCAAGTCCTCCCGATCGAGATGCGAGGACCATATTCTGCATGCAACTTGCTCAAAGGATTCGGGTCCGAGATTTAGAAGAGTTTTTCTCATCTGTTGGGAAGGTTCGCGAAGTAAAACTTATCCAGGATAAACATTCAAAGAGGTCAAAAGGCATCGCGTATGTTGAGTTCAAGGATCTCGAATCTATTCCATTAGCGCTTGGGCTAAGTGGGCAGAAGTTACTTGGAGTTCCTATCGTAGTGCAACCAACACAATCAGAGAAAAATAAAATAGCAGCTGCGCAGCTAAGTTTGCAGAAAGCAGCGCTTGGGCCCACAAAGCTATATGTTGGTTCATTGCATGAAAACATCACAGAAGAAATGATCAAGGGGATTTTTTCGCCGTTTGGTCGAGTTGAGCAAGTTCAAATTATAAAGGATGACGCTGGGGCGTCACGTGGATACGGTTTCATTACTTTCGCTGAAGCTGAGTGTGCAAAACGTGCGCTTGACCAATTGAATGGATTTGAGATTGCTGGCAAACCAATTAAGCTGAACACTGTTAGTTACGGAACTGATATGAATGCAATGCAAGGTTTGGCTAGTGGGCCTTCATTCTTGGATAATGATGCTGTTGAAAGGGCTGGCATTGATCTTGGTACAACAGGAAGGTTGCAGCTCATGGCGAAACTTGCTGAAGGAACTGGCTTAGAAGTTCCGTCTGCTGCACAGCAAGCTTTGTATCTTGGCCAATCCATGGGTCTCGGCCTTCCACAAAGTGCAGCAGGTACCACAGGTGCACCACCAATTGCTACAACATGCTTCCAGTTATCTAATATGTTCGATCCATTGAATGAAACTGGTTCCAGTTGGGATAAGGAGATACGTGACGACGTTATTGAGGAATGCCAACGTCATGGAGCGGTTTATCACGTTTTTGTGGACAAGCAATCAAAAGGAAACGTTTATGTGAAATGTGATTCTGTATCTGCAGCAGCTAATTCAGTTGCAGCTCTGCATGGGAGATATTTTGCAGGGAATATGATAACTGCCGCGTATGTACCTGTAGTAAACTACCATTCCCTATTCCCTGATGCTGCTTATTCAACCACTCCATTAAAACCTGGGCAGTAACTTTGCTTATACAAAAAAACTACAAATACGTTGTTAACATGTTTTTAAAAGGTTCGGAAATGCGTAAAAAATTTTAAATTGCGTGTGTTACTTAGGATTGTACATAAACCATCTAAACACCAGATAATCATCAAATCTTAATTAATTTACTTACATTTGGCTAAAGAAGTTTTCTCGTGTATATTTTCACACCAATATATTAAGTTCACTGGCAATTAATGAGTGTTATCTCATTTTTCTTAAATCTGTTCGTTTTTTGGTGATTCTGTTTTCTTTTTTACTTTCTGCGAGAGATGCCACAATGTAATAAAATGTGTACAGAAGTAATGTTTATGTAGAATATAAGCAAGTTAGGCGTTTATAAGACTAATGGCAATCCCAAGGAGTTTTTGAATAGAAAATAAAGTGTAGATTGTAAAATGTCATAATAAATGGGTCACATTCGCTTTAAAACTTTATACGAGTTACAATACTGAAGGGATCGATAGAACATGTGTTTGAATGATAATGGTAGTTCAGGTCTTTACCAAAGCTTACACAGAAATTAAAAGCAAAAACTAGAAAGATTGAGTTTTTTAATTTTTATTGTTTAGCGTAAAGCAGAGTCCGTATCTCTGGCGTTAAGTGAGGGTTTAAACAGGGACGAATAAAATGCCGACGTTTTCTTCCCGAATGGGGAATTCACCTTAAACCCGCCAAGCTTATAATCAATTTTCATTTACCCCATGTCTAAAAGCTAAGTGCACAATAAAAAATATACATTTGCCATGGACGATTCAGAAGCCGCCAAGGGACCTGAGTTGGACGATATTTCGTTCCCAAACTTGGTCGATTTTCTGCAACTTTATTCAATTCCTGCCAACGAAAGCAGGTTCTTTACAAGAAGTCAAGTGTTCATCGCGTATAGGGCTTACGTGTCAAGGGTGAACGCTGGTGCAGTAGGTAAGTACTAAATTGAGTAATTGTTCACGTTTCTATATCAATAAGATCTCATGGTGAGGCATGCACTTTCGATTTAGGCCAGAGTCAGCCTGTTATGAACAAAATACCTGTCTTTTTTTTACAATATTAAAAAAAAGCAAGTTTACTGCTTACTTGGAGTTTACTAACTGTATGTAGGTTGTATCAGCTTCACAAACATTTTTTTATATAATTTGTTATGATATCCAATTATCCATGTTTAAATTACCGTCGTTTTCAATCAATCTTTTTGCCCCTCCATTCAAACAATAATAACTTTAGTTGTCTCTTCGATTATAGTAGTGAAATTTAAAGATATTTTAAATGAAATTAAAGGTTATAGCGACAAAATAACAGTTTTTAAAACATGCTTACAGTTAAAAACATATTTACATTCAGCTGGAAGAAAATAATCCTTGTCGCCACACCTAGCAATGTTACCATTTATTAGCTTACTGTTTTAAACTACAGAGCTATTTATTACATTTTCACAACTTTTATACAATTATTTCCAGTGACCATGGATTACATTAAGTTTGGAAAACATCTGAGGAAGTTGGCAGAAAATCTTGCTATTCGCACAAAATCTTTGGGGAAAATTGTTTATTATGAGTTAAAGGTGCCAGAAATGAAGGAAAATGAACGGCAGGTATTGATATATTGTGGCTGATGTTTGTTGCTTTAAATGTAGAAAAATATATTATGTTATTTGATTTAATGTTGGATAATATCAATGGTTTGTTATAACTCTACTGTGAGCATGAGGTATATTATATATGAATATACCATGTGTGTCTGGTGTATAAGAAGACACCGATGTTATAACTTGACAGTGAGCATGAGGTGTATGAATACACCATGTGTGTCTGGTGTATAAGAAGACACCCATGTTACAACTCGACAGTGAGCATGAGGTGTATAAATACACCATGTGTGTCTGGTGTTTAAGAAGACGCCCATGTTATAACTTGGCAGTGAGCATGAGGTATATGAATATACCATGTGTGTCTGGTGTTTAAGAAGACACCCATGTTATAACTCAACAGTGAGCATGAGGTGTATGGCTACACCATATGTGTCTGGTGTATAAGAAGACACCCATGTTATAACTCGACAGTGAGCATGAGGTATATGAATACACCATGTGTGTCTGGTGTATAAGAAGACACCCATGTTATAACTCGACAGTGAGCATGAGGTATATGAATATACCATGTGTGTCTGGTGTTTAAGAAGACATCCATGTTATAACTAGGCAGTGAGCATAAGGTGTATGAATACACCATGTGTGTCTGGTGTATAAGAAGACACCCATGTTATAACTCGACAGTGAGCATGAGGTATATGAATACACCATGTGTGACTGGTGCATTCACTCTTATTATAACTCCCCACATCACACACGCCAAAGTTTTATAAATGACGGAAAATTAACTTGATCCATTGCGTATTGCTTCTTTACTGATTAATTTTGTGCTAATTTTCCAGGGTTGATCTGCCTAGCCTACCACCCTAAGTTTGGCACCTATGCCTTACATGTATCTCTATTTACTATTCATATTTTATTTCTATAATTACTAAACAGCCGAATGCAGTTGAAGCAAAACCTAATGATGATGAAATAAAGATTAAACTTGCTGATTTAAACATCCATATATCTTGTAAAATATGCTGTGGTTATCTGGTTGATGCAACAACTATTACAGAGTGTCTTCATTCATGTAAGTTTATATTCAACAATAAAATAGGTTCATAATTAATTTTAATTAATAAATTTTGTGAATCTGACCCTGACCTGGTGTTGTGTTTTTTGTCTGTTACGTTTTTTTTAGCACAAAATCCTTAATATAATTTAGTTATTTACTATATTTTGTTTGCTGTCGTGGCACTATGATTGGTCTGGCTCAAGGCATTTGAGTCTTAATGATGACACTTGAGTAATTTCTGCAACCCAGTGATATGGGTTATCTAAATAATCAGCCATACATTAAAAAAAGGAAAAAATATTCACCCACAAAGTGACATTGTTATATGACAACTCATAACCGCACACGGGGTGTATAGAACACCACCAGTGAAAACTTACACCTATCTTTACTTACAGTTTGCAAAAGTTGTATCACGAAACACTTGGCTGTTTACCTCACATGCCCCATATGCGACGTCAAGCTTCAAAACGCCAACATTTATTCTTCAGTTAAAGCTGATATCGTACTACAAGATATCGTGGATAAACTGTTGCCAGGAATTCAGACAAGTGAGTTGTATTTCATGTTGTTGTAATTTGTTTATCCTAATATGGCAGGGGAACTACCAAGTTATCCATATAGAATAGAATGTGCATATACAATATTGGGGTAATGGGCCAACTCTGGTCTAAATTCCAGGTCCCATGGCATGCCTCACTGCAGGACCTCACCTATATAGAATAGAATGTGCATATACAATGTTGTGGTAATGGGCCAACTCTGGTCTAAATCCCAGGTCCCATGGCATGCCTCACTGCAGGACCTCACCTATATAGAATAGAATGTGCATATACAATGTTGTGGTAATGGGCCAACTCTGGTCTAAATCCCAGGTCCCATGGCGTGCCTCACTGTAGAACCTCACCCATATAGAATAGAATGTGCATATACAATGTTGTGGTAATGGGCCAACTCTGGTCTAAATCCCAGGTCCCATGGCGTGCCTCACTGTAGGACCTCACCCATATAGAATAGAATGTGCATATACAATGTTGGGGTAATGGGCCAACTCTGGTCTAAATTCCAGGTCCCATGGCATGCCTCACTGTAGGACCTCACCCGTATAGAATAGAATGTGCATATACAATGTTGGGGTAATGGGCCAACTCTGGTCTAAATTCCAGGTCCCATGGCATGCATCACTATAGGACCTCATCCATATAGAATAGAATGTGCATATACAATGTTGGGGTAATGGGCCAACTCTGGTCTAAATTCCAGGTCCCATGGCATGCCTCACTGTAGGACCTCACCCGTATAGAATAGAATGTGCATATACAATGTTGGGGTAATGAGCCAACTCTGGTCTAAATTCCAGGTCCCATGGCATGCCTCACTGTAGGACCTCATCCATATAGAATAGAATGTGCATATACAAAGTTGGGGTAATGGGCCAACTCTGGTCTAAATTCCAGGTCCCATGGCATGCCTCACTGTAGGACCTCATCCATATAAAATAGAACGTACATATATACAATGTTGGGGTAATGGGCCAACTCTGGGCTAAATCCCAAGTTCCCTGGTATGGCTCAACCATATGAAATAGAAACATATATAAAGAGATAATGAAGAAACTGCCTAAATCTTTTAGCATGCTTTTACAAATGACCTTCGTGTGCTTCCATATAATAAAATTAAAATATATATAGTAGGGTGGGGGAAGATGGGACACCTTTTCATTCTATTTTCTCGTCCAACTTGGTGGGAAGCATATAAAATTTAAAGAATTATGAAATCTTATCCCTATGACTCCCATATACCGATGTTAAGTATATAAAACATGATCAGGATGTTTGGATATCATGTGTTAAAGGTGTCCTATCTTCCCCCACCCTACTGTAACCTAACTCATTATAACAAGATTCCTTGCTTACAGTGGAAAATCGAAATTTCCTTGAGTTCCACAAGAATCCTGACTCAGATCTACAAACCAAGTTAATATATTGTCCTTATAAGATGGTTACAGTTTATTTTGATTGGGTTGGCCCGCAACTGTGTTCTACACCAGCTGAAGTAAGTGTTGGACTAAATGTATTGTGTGTTTTAACCACTATTATTTTATCGTTCATTCCCTTCTCTTCGTTGTTTTATTTATTTTAATCTTCACTATTAATACTATAGTTAAAGACATAAATAAAGTTTATGTTAGGTTAGGTTGTTGGTGTACTTTGACAGCAAGCATAGTTTATTTAAATAAATACACCATGTTTGTTAGGAGACAACCATGTTATAATCTGAAAGTAAGCATGAGGTGTACGAATACACCATGTATTAGTTCTACATTGTACTTATCGGGGTATGACCGTACCAATGTTTAAAGTCGTGTTCCCAACATTGTATTTCCACCAATCAATCAGGACACCTCTAAACTGTGTTATAACTCGACAATGAGCACAAGATGTATATAAATACACCATGTTATAATTCAATGTTTCTAAGATTGCATTTCTACCAGTCACCCAGCATACCCCTACACTTACAAACCCAATTTATATCTTGCAGGATTTGGAATCCAACTTCATCAGGACTTCAAGTAAAGCAACTGTTGGGCATTTTGGTCAATTTGTGTTGGATAAACTTGGGAAGACAAGGTACTTAACAAAGTATCATGTGTATTTATTATTGCACTAAATTGTGTTTTGTTCATGATATGGCACTTGTGCTATACCTTAACATGGAACCTGTATTACACAAACGCATCCACCTTGAAACTTGAGACTTGTCGCTGCTACCATTGTGGGCGTTGTGTCTTTAGCCAAGATATTTAACGGCATTTTTTTTAACCCAGTGACTTGGTTATGGGTTGGGCAATTGTCACTTCGTTAGCCATATAGAAAAACAATCACCCACACAGTCACATATGGGGTAACTCGTGAGCGGGCCTGAGGTGTATGAAACAAAACACCTGTGTTATAATGACTGTCGTTTTCTGGCCTCGCGAATATGTATAAGTTACATTCATTCATTTAAACTAAAATTCTATTTTCACATCTGCAGTGAAAAGCATGAAGTTCACATCAAGTGTGGTGGTGTGACACTCCCCAATCTATTCACCATAGAAATGTTATATAAAAATGAACTAGATTTTGAGACAAAGGTAGGAATATGGTTGAAACTGGTTTAGTATGTTGCACATGATTTATAAATATACATCTATGGTTTACTAGTTGTCTGAATTTATGGTATAGGAACAGGAAGATGGGACACCTTTCCATTCTATTTTCACGTCCCATTTGGTACTGTAGTAAACAAAGAACATTCAAAGAATTATAAAACCATATCCTCAAGACTCCCATAGACCGTTGTTAATTGTTTAAAACACGATCAGGATATTTGGATATTACGTGCTGGTGGTGTCCCTTCTCTTTATTAGCTGAAGGTGTAAAACTGTTCTTTATATATATATACAAGATGTTAAGGGACCAAATTTTAATATCTTAAATAACTGTTGCATTATAACCAGGGTCTAGAAAATCAAACCTAAATATGCATTGTATTAATAATTATTCTTGACTTAATTAACATGGGGAAAGACATGGGTGTCAAACTTTTTTAACTTTAATTGTTGTCGTATTACCAATTTAACCTGTGAATTTAGTACCTAGATTTTCGAATGGGGTAGCATATTCAATTTTTCAGGGCATTCATGCATACCCATGTTAGGTGCTTAATGCCTATGATTATGTATTGGGATTATTTCCAGCAAAATCCGGCGCCGTGGCGTAGTGGTTAGCGCGCCTGCCTGTAACCATTAGGTAATGGGTTCAAGGCTCGTCGCTGCTACCATTGTGGGCGTATGTGTCCTTGGGCAAGACACTTAACGACAATTGCTCCAACCCAGTGGTCACTAATGGGTTGTCCAAATTATCAGCCATACAATATGAATGTATATATTGAGATATTGAGATATTTATAAGCATGGTCGTCACTTTTGGTTTGCAAGATTATTTATTTTTCTATCATAGAGAGGTTTATTACATCTTCAATATGACGTTGTGAAAACATGAATGCACGGCAAACAATTCTCTTGGCAATTAACACAATGTACTACGGGGGGCGGTGTTAAGTCAACATACTACTGCAGAGGGTGGTGATAAAGTTACAGGAAAGTTGTTAATAGAAACTTCTGAAGGTCTGGTTAAACTTGGTCATCTGTAGATAATGTTCGTGTTTAGTTCTGGTTAAACACAATTATTGAGCAATAGTTGTATATAAAAGCTCTTGAAGATATTAGATAACCATGTTGCCAATGTATAATTATGTTTGTAAATCTGGTCATGATTTTTGAAAAGCAATATTTATGTACATTCGCTGCTGTAGGTACTTTGTAGCCATGCATAATGATGTCTGCCATGGTATAGCACTCATATTTGTTGCATGATACATTAAAGAGATATAGATTTCACTTCGACAGTAAGCAGTATAATACGAATAAACCACTTAATGTCTTACCATGGAACCACCATTTTGTGTCTTTAGGATTTTTACTGCAGGTTCGAATGTAAAATGCATTGTCAGGGGGCAGTTTCTGTGACAAGTATAGTTACATTGTAAAAAAGCTTGCAAAAATTTATTTTGTATTTTTGTAAATTTTCTATTCAGATAAAACATTGACAGTGTTTAAGGTGACATTATCTGTTTGGGTACCCGGCTTTTGGTGTAAAATGACCTTGTTTTATTCATTAAATAGATTTCATTTTTACAGCATGTTTATAAAAGCTGTAAGTTTACAAATTGTGACACACAAGTTACGTTTACAACATTTGTGTCACTATAAAAAAAGCTTGAAAATCACAAGTTGTCCTATTCGATTATGTGCAATATTAAAGTCACTGCAAAAAAGCTTGACGTAATAGTGCTGGTTTCAATGCTAATGCTCAAAATTTGTGTCACCACAAAAAGGTTAAAAAGCTCTACACGTTTCCACTAAGCTTTGTTTGTGCTACAAACTTCACCTTCTCAGTGCAACTACTCAACATGGATATTACACTAAGGCAAACAGCTTCAGTTGACAAAGCTGGGCTCCAATCTTCAGTGAGGATTGACAGACAGATGTGGCCGTTAGAATAAACATGAGGGTGAACAGGAATACAGTTTCCAACAAATGTTACCTAAAGTACAGGGACATATTGAAAATAGTGAGAGACAGATGCCAATTAGGCCAAGTATTTTTTTATACAGTAGGTTTTTATCTTATACAATTGGTTGGTCTAGATTTTTTGTGCAGTAAAGTTTAAATAAAGTATTACATATACTTTCATTTGTGCTATTTGGTGTAGTGTAAACTTAATTTTAAATATGGACCAATTTTGGCTTAAATCTCAAGTCCCATGGCGTGGCCTCACCCTTATAGAATAAAATTGTAGATGCTTTTAAATTGAATTAACCATTTTAATTGCATTGAAATACCTGGGGAGACTCGAATGGATATCTCTCCCCGAATTTAAAAAGTAATTTGAATATTTGCTCGGAATACAAAGTTCCTGTTGCCCCGGTAAGCTCCACCATAAACTCTGGGGCTGACCGCAAACTGTCTTCACATAGTCGGATACCGGGGGGTGGGGACTTCCGCATTGTAAGGATTTCTTTTTGGATTCTTTTCTAAAAATGAAGGGTTAAGTGTTAAATATATGTGTGGCTGATAATTTGTACAACCCATTAGTGACCACTCGGTTGGAGCAATTGCTGTTAAGTGTCTTGCCCAAAGACACATACGCCCGCAACTGGTAGAAGCGACAGGCCTTGAACCCATAACCTCTAAGTTAGAGGCAGTCACGCTAACCATTGTGTGGTGGTAGACCTATAGCCTAGGCCAGTCTGCACAAAATGGGGGATGACAGAAGAAAGGTAGCAGCATATTTGCAACAACAATTACTATGTAGATTTTGATAAGAATTTAGTTTACTGTTAAATTTATAGCAAAGTTTTGAATAGTGTTTAGCTCTTTTGTAGCAAAAACACTGACCTGCACAAAATGGGCCGACATTTTATCTTTCAGGTTAGGTCCCGTTAGTTTGAAGTTTACAGATGTATGTGGATAAGTTTGGCTTCTTGCATATCACGTCATTGATTCATAATCTATTGCATTTGTTTCTACGTGTTGGTTCTATTTTACTAGGGTAAAACAAAGTTTTTTAAGATAGGCCTAAAACAAATTGTATGATAAAAGGGAAATATATTTTGCCTAATGGCATCGTCAGTCTCTTTTTCAAATATACATTAGTTAGGTTTTGGTACATTAGGTTTAGTAATACAGAAAACATAGAATGTTAGAATAGCAATAACGTAACTCGTAAGTTTCTATTCTAAAACAGACAAACTGTTCGACTATGTAACGCTTTTTAATCTATCGTGTCCAGCTGTTTCGTTACGGTTTTGTGCGATATAGATGTTGCATTAATTTGCGCCTACATGTCTATTATGTCACATTTGCTCTTATGATTGTCAAAAACATCGTTTTTGTTGCCTTTTACCGAAAAAAAAACACTGAACTTCCGAGTTCCTGTTGCGAAATTGTTTATGTTTTAACGCTCCAGTAAATTCCGTTTCGCACGAACAAACACAGTGTGGGATGTCTATGTATTGCGTAATAATTATATCACGGTTGTTCTGTTTCATAGGCCTCGTGTCTGCTTATGAGCTAACATATTCGTAACTTTGTGGGTGATTATTATTTGTAGACAACTTTAATTGTCGTATAAAACACATATGAGTTTATAACTTGAGGCATTTATTACGCCTTGTGCTGAAATACTGGTAACCTGGTTATGTACATTACACAAACGTCACATAAACACATGTTCAAGATTGGGCACAGCGAATAATGTTGACAATGTTGCCACCACTACAAACAGTATGAACACCCAAAGCAATATCTTGTCCAAAACGCGGGATGCGTACTGCCATTCCAAAGATATTTCACCGAACAGTTCGTCTTCCTCTTTTCTTTTGTTTATTCGACGCAGGTCGCTAAGTATTTCATCCAATGTTGAGTTTTCATCTGAAACTAATGAATGGCGCTTTTAAAAACATCACAATATTTTATTAACATTTAATTTTATATGAATGTGAATGTAACTTACTTTATCCTCGCGTGGCCGGAAAACGACAGTCGTTATAACACGGGTGTGCACCTCGCGCCAGCTTACGAGTTACCATGAATGTTACTTTGTGGGTAATTATTTTTTTTTTTTTTTCTTTTTTTTTTATGTATGGCTGATAATTTAGACAACCCATTAGTGACCACTGGGTTGGAGCAATTGCCGTTAAGTGTCTTGCCCAAGGACACATACGCTCACAATGGTAGCAGCGTCGAGCCTTGTACCCATTACCTCTGGGTTACATGCAGGCGCGCTAACCACTACACCACGGCGCCAGACAATATAATGAATAAACAATTAAGTGCATGTAACTTATTTATCCTCACATGGCCGGGCAACGACAGTCGTTATAGCACTGGTGTTCTGTTTTATACACCTCGTGCCTGCTTACAAGTCACCATGTATGTAACTTATTTATCCTCACATGGCCGGGCAACGACAGTCGTTGTACGGCTGATATTCTGTTTCATACTCCTTGTGTCTCCTTAATGGGCAGTTTTTCTTATTTTTAGAGGTTTTTAAACCTCTTGTACTTACTGAATTTTCGGAGTGCTTTAGATCTATCTTTGCATGAGCAAGGTATCTTGGTCACATGATTGTCTGTAGATGTTGATTGCTGTCGTTCAATGTCTTTCTGGCGTTCGTTCGGTTCTTTTAAAATCACAGAAACGTCTTCAATATCTGGAATACCAGGTTTTTACCTTTAGTGACAGCCACTAGGTTATAAGAGACCGTTTTAAATTCTATTACTAGTTCCTTGTACCACTATTGTTGTGGGCATATGTGTACTGGATCAACATACTTAAAATAACCAGGTTTTAAAGTTGGTGACAGGCCCACGATTTTAGTGACTGTTTTTTTGGTGTTTTCACTTAATTCTGCCATCTGTGGTAACTCGTAAGCGGGCACTTGGTGTATAAAACAGAGCAGCCGTGTTATTACCACCGTCGTTTCCCCGCTACCACCCAAAGAAAAAAGTTCAATTCATAATTATATGATGGGTAACGAATTTACCAAAGTAAGTGTCTTTAATTCTATGGTGGGAGTTGTTCTTTTGACTATCTTCATTATTTTCATTTGATTCCAATCTCACTCTTGTAGTTATAAGATGATGGTTCTGTCCATGGTTTGATATCAGGTGTGACTTTGTGTTACCGGTGCTGCCATTGGTCATTGGTCGAACCTGTAACATACAAGGAAGTTAATAATGGGTTTAAATGTATTACGCCTATGTGGATATAGACTACATAAATTCATTTTTATAACCTGCCCAAATTATAAGTTTATAACCTGCCCAAATTATATAAACTGCTCATATAATAATAATAAACTGGCTAAATGATAAAGGCTTGCTGTTTAACATTATATTTTATAAACAAAGTAAATATGTTGTTATGTAACGAAAATGTAAAAAAATTTAAACTTGGTATGTGATGATTGTAATACTATTTCTATTTTACCTTGTATGGACTTTTTCCATCAACTGCATTGAGGGCATCAAAGAAAACATCGTGATATTTTTGGCGAGCTTTTACTTTTGGATAAATCCTCGTATCTGGAAGTTGGCATACATCAAACTGTCATTGCAATTTGTTCTAATTTTTCCATAGAGTGCTTAATTGATGAATGAATGTAACTTTTAAGTCTAATGTGGTGGGGCAAAGACAGTCGCTATAACACGGGTGTTCTGTTTCATACACCTCAAGTTACCACGTATGTAACTTTGTGGGTGATTGTTTTTCTGCATGGGTAACAATTTGAACAACCCATTAGTGACCACTGGGTTGAAGCTGCTGTATTTACCCTATGTGGATGCTCGTATGTGAAATAGATACTCGTTTCTCAAATACCACTTTTCTACACATGAATGCGTCAATAAAAATCATATAAATACCTTGTTTTGGTTGAATTATTTTGCGATCCAAGCATCGAGCCACCACATTAGGTTTCACAGATTTCCGTTTCGCTTGGTTCGTACTTGGTTTTGTTTCTGTCGCAGTTAAAACTTTTGGGATGTAAGGATTCATCCGGAGAAGTTTGGGTGCGTGGACTAAAAAAAAGCTTCGCATCTGAAAGGAAAGATATGTTTTTGTATGAATGTCATTTATAATTTTTAACTGAGAGTTAGTTCTTGGATGCAATAATAAATGTATCAACCCAGTGGTCACTAATTAGTTGTCCAAATTGTCAGTTATACAAAAAAATTCATACATGGTAACTTGTAAGAAGCAACAAGGTGTTTGAAACAGAACACCCGTGTTATAACTTATAAAAACTGTTGAATGTTGTTGTAGATAAATAAGTTACATTCACTCATTCCACAAAACACATCCCCAACTTACACTTGGAGACATTCGTCCATCAATAAGAGGTGAGGCGTAATAGAAAGATAGAACTAGCACAGTCCCAGCTACTGAGGCGCATACAGTGACTAAACTACATGCGAAGTATTTGCCTGTGGATAATATTGGAGCCAGTATTTATTATGAATGAATGTATTAACTTATTTACCCTTGTGTGGAGGGTAAATAAGTTACACTTTTTTCTTTATAAAGAACATAAAGAGAAAAGTGTGAACAATTGTGTAAAGTGCAAAGTGAGTTGCTATGTTGTATGTTTTCTAATCAGAAAAACATTAAAATGCACACTATGTTTGTGTATTTGGGGTTAAATAGCAAAAAAAGTTTGTCATTAAAGTATTTGAAACTTTTTTTGACTAGTTTTACATTTAGGCCTATGTGTTTGCCATAAAAGTATTTGGAGCTGAGTACTTTTCTGATTACTTTCAGTGTTTTTTTCTGATGGCTTTTACAGTATATAGGTGTTGAATGAAACATGTCATTCTGGCATACCATTACTATGCCAAGTTGCATTAATATTTAATCTCTTTGTGGTGGAAAGTGGTTTATGAGTCATAACAATGGTTGATTGTTTCCAAACAAAGTGTTTATGATGTCATACTTATCAATGGTATTGCATCAGACGTTGGGGGCATTGTCTCCATTATGAGCAGCATAAAGACAATCTGTGCCAGTAGAACCGTGATGGCTGTTTAAATAACAGTGTTAATTATTAATGGACAATGTTTGGTGCAGAAAAGCCAAGTTTATGTTTTACAATCCCAGAAAACAAGATTTTGGCAGGATCTATGTTTTTGGGACTTGTAAAACATAATCCTGATCAAGATTGTATGTCGGAAATACACTATCTTGACAGTTACGATATAATATAGGATTAAATTTTAATGGACCTCTAGTTTTTTTTATGTAATTTTTAAATAATTTTGCGGTCACTGTGTTTTGACATGATTATTTTATTTTGTGTATATATATTTACAAATCTGTAAAATTAAAAGGTAAATAAAAAGAGTTACAAGAAATGCAACAGTGAGAATTTTCTTTATAGTCACCCTTTTAAACTATACAAAACAAATCCAAAAACATCAACAAAAATATAATAAAAATGAAGTTTGTAAAAACAGAAAAATAAAAAAATTAGTAACAGCAGAAAAATGATAATAATAACAACAAAAAAAGGAATTAATAACAACAAAAAAGGAATTAGTACACCAACCTAAAGTGACTTTTTCCGCTGCCCCAGCGGGCAAAACAAACGTCAATAAAGTGAGAATGGAGTTTAGAATGCAAGGTACTACAAGGTTGATGATAAAAAACATCGTTCGGCGACGCAGGGTGACTGTAAAAGTGACGTCCACGTAATATTCGGGACAACATTTGTATCTGGAAATAAACATTCTGTAAGATTAAGTTTTTCCAAGAAACCTGGGGTTTAAGTTTGTTGTATTGGAGACATTTCTTGTCCCATATTTCCAAATATCTATCAAAGTTAATATATGACGCAATAATAACTATACTTTGTCCTCGTTCACACACAAGTCGACCTATTTGGCTGAGACAAGGAATGTCCAGTATTACCCCAAATCGTAGTGTATTGTATAAGGGAGAGTTTTGTTATGTTTAAATATTTTATTTGTAACTTTGCAGATTTTCAGAAATGAGGTTTAAGAAGTATTATTGGGCTTTTAAAAGGGTTTTAAAGCTCAAATGGGGTTTAAAAAATGTGGTTTGATAAACTGTATTATGTTTAAAAACCTGTATTACCCCAAATCATGGTGTTTTCTATTGCCTATGAGTGAAATCATTAGCATATACTAAAAGATTAAATAAATACTTTTTAAATACCATTCAAAAATGATGCAAAGTAACAATTACAATATTTGAACAAAACTGTTCTACCTCAAAAATCAATATTAAATATTCAGGATAAATCATGTTTAAAAGTAAATTATAAGATTTTAAAAAGAAATTGTTAATTTATTCTGCATGCTTTGGGTTCAAGTCACTACTTATTTTTAAAAGGTTTGTGGTGTATGTTAGTTTCATAAATTTATATTTGAAATAAAATCTTCATTAGTTCTCAGGATGCAATAAATCAGTTGGCTGTCATGGGTTAATTAAAGCGATGCCAACTACGTCACGCCATTTGTTATTTACAACCCCCATGGCTGCATTATTCACACTCATTCATGCTGTGTGGAAATTAGCTTAATAGCAGCTAAGCCCCAATGGGTGTGAATATTAATTGCTACTCCAATAATCAATTTTAATGCCAGAGTTATTATTTTCCAGAAGTGTGTGTTCTGTTTGATTTTGTTGTAGAAATAAATTTGTTTTGTTGATTTTTTTTATAAAAAGGTAGTTTCAGTTTATAATTTGAAACTGTTATGTTATAACTCAACAGTGAGCTTAAGGTGTATGAATTTTACCATGTGTGTCTGGTTTGTTATAACTTGATAGTGAGCATTAGGTGTATAAATACACCGTGTGTGTCACTGTCAGCTGTATTCATACACCTCATTTTATTACTCAACAGTTAACATTAAAATTAAATACACCCTACACTAAAAATAAGATTTTATAAAACTGAAGTTTAGGTTTGTGTGTGCACTTACTTATGAGTGTTTCGTTTTGCTTTCAAGTCCATTAAATGCCATTCCCCACTTTCTATATATTCTGTTGCATCTATCCCACCTCCAGGCTGTAACTGTAAGTCCACCTGTGATGTCATAATGATTATCATTACATCATAATAAAAAATATACATTGGGGTTGAGGTAAGATGGGACACCGTTCCATTCTATTTTCTCGTCCCATTTGTTAGTAAACAAAGAACATTTAAAGAATTATAAAACCGTATCCTCACGACTCCCATTAATTGTTTATAACACAATCAGAATGTTTAAATATTTTGTGCTAAAGGTGTCCCATCTCACCCACCCTACTATACTAAACACATGACATTTATTACCTGGTTTCCATTGTAAGACCAAACACCAAATTTCAAAGTACATTGCTGCTCATCAAATGGAAAGTTACTTACATCTATTTTGCATGTGGATTTAAAAATGCCTGAAAAAATGTAAAAGTTTCGAATTCTGGATAAAATGGTACAAATAGTTTACTGTATAGTAAGGTAGGGGAAGATGGGACAACTTAAAAACAAAGAAAGCAGAAACAAAGAACATTTAGAAATATAAAACAGTATCCTCACGACTTTCATCTGTTGTTAGTTGTTTAAAACACGATCAGGATATTTGGATAATATGTGCTAAAAGTGTCCAATCCAACCCCACCCAACTATATATATACTTATATATTCTGCATACGAAAACAGTTATTACCTGGAGGTACATAGAGACAATTCCCATTATGATCAATAACAATTGGACTATGGGTCGTTGGGTCAAAGTTTTTGTCGGCGCTGTTGTACAATAAGATGTCAGGTGTCCACATACTGCGAAGGAGTAGATTTAATATTGAACATTGTACAGTTGGTATAGCAGATTTACTGAATGTAATTTGCATGGCCGGAAAAGTACAGTTGATATAACACCGGTGTTCTGTTTAAACACCTCATGCCAGCTTACAAGTTACCACGTATTTAACCTGTTCATCCTCGCATAGCGGGGCAACAACAGTCAATATAACCTTGTGCCCGCTTTTAAGTTACCACATATTTAACCTGTTCATCCTCGCATAGCGGGGCAACAACAGTCAATATAACCTTGTGCCCGCTTTTAAGTTACCACATATTTAACCTGTTTATCCTTGCATGACGGGTCATCTACAGTCGTTATAACACTGGTGTTCTGTTTAAACAACTCTTGCCAGCTTACAAGTTACCATATATGATACTTTGTGGGTTTTTTGGGTTATACTATGTTTTATGTTTCACCAAGTCTACTTAGTCTTTTACAAGCACTGATGATGCCAACAGTTTTTTGGTGTATGTTATACAAAGATCTTTGCTTTTAATATATCCTCACATACCGTTAAAAGTAAAGGGTTTTGTAACTTTGTAGAAGCTTTCATGGAAACAAAAATGTATTTTTATTCAAATTGGTTTGTTGTCTATGCAGATAATTTAAACACAGTCGTTCATTTTATAATAGTCCACGATTTGTTGTATACTTGTTCTGAAGAATTTTTTCTGTGTTAAAATTTTGTAAAGAATGTTTGGTTCTAATCCTTTTATCATGTCAAATGAGACATACAATAATTCTAATGTCATTTTACGAACATAGTAAGAATCTTAATACCACAATAAAATAACATACTGTATATAATTCATTAAGTTACACCCATTTATTTTATGGTAATTCACAATTAGTTGTGCTTTATTAAGGTCTAGTATTATTTCTAATACGTTAAAATGACATACTGTATATATGGTATCCTAATCTTTGTAATGTTTCCATATTCTGTTTTGTTCCATCTCCATCGGTAATCTTTCCATTTAAGATCAAGCCAAGCGTTTGTTGTGATTATCTGGTTCCTTTCATCCTATTGTCGGTTGTATATGAATAAATAATTGAATATATGTTTGTATGAATGCATGTAACTTATTTAGTGGTGGGGCCATGGAAACTTGTACGTGGGCATGAGTTGTATAACACGGGTGTTCTGTTTCAGTCACCACGTATGCAACTCATTGGTCCTCACGTGGCGGGGCAACGGCAGTCTTTATAACACAGATGTTGTGATTCATACACCTTGTGCCCGCTTACAAGTTAACATATTTGCAACTTTGTGAGTAAATTTAGTCTTTTACAAAAAAAATGGTGATGCCAACAACTTTTGGTTTATGTTAAACAAAAATCTTTAATTACAAATAATTTTATTTATAAAAGTTTAAAATATCAAGTTACAAATATAGACTCATTATACTATAGCAGATGTTTTACCAAGTACTTAGTTTTTAGTATATGTTGCACAATAATATAAACTATGACACCACTAAGCCCATTATGACGTACCACATCAACAATTTGTTGTAGAGTAAACTTTATATTGACAACCAGAGTGTCCAAATGGTTTGGTATTGGGCGTTCCAACTTTGAATAATTCATCATAATATCCTCTATTAGTTGTTTCTCTACTTGGTCTGAATTAACTGTGATGTAATAACGGTTTTATTGTTTATAGAATAATAGGGTTTATGTGTTTATGAATGGGTGGTTTTACTTGTAGCTCCCATGCTCACAGTCGAGTTGCTAAAGCTATTGCAGTGTGTGGATAAGCAGACATGACTTTTGGTTGGTTTGGTCATTTATATCCTCGTGGGTGGAAACTTGAGTGATTTATCCATGGTTGCCACTCCCATGCTCACAGTCAAGTTGCTGAAGCTATTGCAGTGTGTGGATAAGCAGACATGACTTTTGGTTGGTTTGGTCATTTAAATTCTTGTAAGTAAAAAAACTTGAGTGACTTATCCATGGTTGCCGTTGTTATAACATAATTGTCTGATATTATTTGTTTGGGCAATAATTTTATCATGGATGTTTTAATTATAGAGAAAGAAGAAAGTTACAAAATCTAAAGTTATGTAAAAAGTTGTATCAGTTAACTACATCTGTAGTTAAAATGTTTGAACTTGAAATATTGATTTTCGACACTTTTGAAACTAATTTAAATCGACCAAGAATGTTACTGAGTTAGATAAACCTAAAACAGCTTAGGTTATTTAGGGTTTGTCTGGTAGATTAAAAACGCGTGGTTTTCAGTAAGTGCTTTATCTGATTACAGGAGCATTTTAAAACAAGAAATGCAATGTTGAAAAAAGCCACAAAATTATTTATAGTAGTGTGGGGTAAGATGGATGTTTTTAGTACGTAATGTTCCAGACTGTAAATATTCTTTATTTGCTACCAAATGGATGTTAAAATGAGTAAACACATGGCCCATCTTACCCCAACCTATATTTAAAACTTCACAAATGATTTTAATCTATATAATAGTACCATGTACATAAGATTTATATTGAAACAGAAAAATCGTTTATTTTTATCTAAATTTTATTTTAAATTTGTTTTCATTAATAAGTTTTCTTATGTTTTGTCATTTTTATTATTTTTAACATGCTTTTAAATAACATTTCAAAGCTGCGGGTTCTGTTTAGTAGTAAATTTGGCGCGAATATTTAAAACAAATCCTATTATTACGCGGAAACTGTCATAAAAGTAAGATAATGGTCCGGAAAATCGTGATTATTACGTCATTAATATTTCATTACGTCTCAAATTTGAATCCAACGTTTCAGCAGAAACCAAACAAAACAAAAACAAATTTTGATAAAGTTTTTGGGACTTTTTTAACAAATGTTTTGTTTGGCGAGTTGATACACTCGTGTTGTAAATAACTTACAGAGTAATATCAATACACGCAACGTTTTCGTCGTGTATTTTTTGATGTTTTTTTTTGATATAGTAGGGTGGGGAAGATGGGACACTTTTTTATTATAATTTCGCGTCCCATTTTGTAGTAAACAAAAAACATTCAAAGAATTATAAAATCGTTTTATCACGACTCCCATAGACCGTTGTTATTTGTTTAAAAAACAATCAGGACATTTGAATATTATGTGCTAAAGGTGTCCCGTCTTCCCCCACCTACTATATTTCTTCGTTGTTTTAAGCGGCGTTTACACTACAGCGTAGCTTGCCTCGGTGTAAAATAACAAAAAAATAAATATCCACGCCCAGCGTAGGTCAGCGTATATATATATTTCTTTGGTTGTTCTTTATACACCAAAGTGAGCTACGTTGCAAAACACACCTCTTTAAAAACGAACGCTAAATTACACTACAACACCCATGATAACTCTCGTCAAACAACAACTAATATTCATTACACTTCAAAATGTAAATTAGATTGAAAGAAAAATATTTTAAATTTTTGAAGTCTTTTAATAATTCATGCTTTTCACAAAAGCGTACGCTTTAAAATTTTAAAACTATCAACAAAATTACGGTCTCGGTCAATTTGCTTTGGTGCCGATAACCTCTCAATTCGCCGCCAACTTTGGTCCTATTACTATGCCGTGCTGACAGCGTAATATGTCATTGTAAATTATGCATCAATTTATTCACTTTTCCAATATTAAACTAATAAAGGAATGTAACTTATTTATCTTCACATGGTGGGACAACGACATCGTTAACACGGGTGTTATGTTTTATGAGAGAGAATAAATAAGTTACATATGTGGTAACCTGTTTGGTTACACGTTACCACGTATATATAACTTATTTATCCTCGCATGGCGAGACAGCGACAGTCGTTATAACACGGGTGTTCTGTTTCATACACCTCGTACAAGTTAATACGTTTAGTACTGTGGGGTAAGATGGGATACCGTTAGCACCCAAATCCAATATTTCCTGATCGTGTTTAAACAATTAACAAAGCTCTTTTACAGTCGTGAGAATACTGTTATAAAATTATGAAAGTATCCTTGTTTACTACTATAAATGGGACGATAAAAAGAATAAAAGCATGTCCCATCCTACTATATGGTAGGGTGGGAGAAGATGGGACACTTATCACGCATAATAACCAAATATTCTGATCGTGTTTTAAACAATTAACAACGGTCGATGGGAGCCGTGAGGATACGGTTTTATAAAAAATCGTTGAATGTTTGTTTATTACCAGATTGGAGGAGAAAATAGATTGAAAAGGTGTCCCATCTTCCCCCACCCTATTATATGTAACTTTATGGGTGTTTTTTCTTGATTTTTGCAAACAGTTTAACCCACAATATACTGACGATTCAGAGATAAGCCAATTACCTGCGTCCAAATTATAAAGCACAATAAGTAGCAATGACGTCATCGTGACGTAGCGTCTTCGATCCATCAGAATATCTTGGTATTTCAATCAATGACTGCATATATTGGTAAACATAGCAAAAACTCTGTAATAAGAAATTATGTCAATATGCTCATAAAGGTACACCGATCGTTGCACTACTGTACTTCATGCTCGTACCGTTGCAACTAAACTCATAAACAAACTGCATGAAAGCAATACTTTCTGTACCTGGGGGATTCTGAGTTTACAAAATAAGGTTCTGTGTTCGATAACAGAAGAGTGTGTTTAGAGTCCTACGCATGCGCACCAACGAAAAGATAAGCGACAAACAGTGTACCGGTTCGTGTGATAAACGACAAACAATGTACCGTTAAACTAAAAGTACCAAATGGGACGATCAAAAAGAGTGAAACCGTGGCCCATCTTACCCCACCCTACTACATCACAAACTAAAGTTCCGCATATGAAACTTGCTCATAATCTAAGGTTAAATAACTAAATGCATACATTTTTACGCTTGGGTCGTTTCTGACGTCACGACATTACGTCATATTAACCTTTAACCTCAAAGGCCATGTACGTCACAATTTCCTTTAAGAGGTTATCGGCTTAGAATTCGACTTGTTGTATAAGGGCCATTTTTCTAATTAGCTTTCGAAACGGCTCTTGCTGAAATACGCTGCAGACTAAACTAAAATGCAGTCAAAACCTTACACACACATACTATTCTATACGGGCGAGGGCCTATACATCTATGCCCGCCTAGAAATTAGGCCAGACTTGCCGCATTACCGCTGTAGCGCCCGAACTTTGCATACACCATCGTCGCGAAATGTAAACTTTCAAAAACCAGCTAGATTTAAACACACACGTAACTCTATTTTATGTTGTAACACTTTACCTTTCCATGCCCGGTGTAAATTTGTGTAACTCTACTTGCGATAAAAGCTCCACTATGACAACTTACGTAACTACTGTGGTCTCGAAGCTGCCAAAGATGAAAAATCAATAACTTCGTCTCGATACCCAGAGCCATAAAACCGCCGCCCTCCTACTGAATAAATCGCGTGGCGTTGACCGATTTAAGAATAATATTTCGACACATATGGTGTTAATGCGCGTCTTGTGCTCGCTGTCGAGTTATAACATGGGTGTCTTCATATACACCAGACACACATTGTATTCATACACCTCATGCTCACTGTCAAGTTATAACATGGGTGTCTTCTTATACACCAGACACACATGGTGTATTCATACACCTCATGCTCACTGTTAAAATATAACATGGGTGTCTTCTTATACACCAGACACACATGGTGTATTTATTTAGTAGGGTGTGGGGAAGACAAGACACCTTTAGCACGTAATATGCAAAAATCTTGATCGTGTTTAAATAATTAACACCGTTCCATAGGAGTCTTAAGGATACGGTTTATATTTCTTTGAATGTTCTGTGTTTAATAACAAATGGGACGAGAAAATGCAATAAAAAGGTGTCCCATCTTTCTTATGCTCTCTGTCGAGTCTGTAACTCAACTTTTTACACACACATGTGTAATAGCCCACCGCTCCCATATGTTATTCCGTCGCCTCATGTTTCACCTGTCACAAATGAGTTTCGTTGAATTATTAAAACAACCAACTCCAGATCGAAATCTGACGTTTCTGGTCTCGATTGCAATCGGGCAAAGGTCGTTACAGTTTAATTTTGTATTGGGTTCGCTTAGAGTTTGTAAATGTTCCCAAAAATCGAACTTGATTGGCTTAAGGATGCGGTGCTACGGAAACATGACGCACAAAAGTCACGTTTTTCGTAGCACCACCAGATCCTTACTGTATTTTTACACAAGAATCGTCCAACTCTATAAGCACGAGACCAGGGTTAGATTCACGGGATTTATTGTTTGGCTTGATGTAAAGGCTTCTGAAGCGCTTTTTTAACCTTGAAGGTTCCAAGTTCGATGCTTAGTGCGGTTATTGAGCACGTGAGTGGTCATATAGAATAGGCACTTTTTCGTCGAACAATTGTTGAGCACATAATTTATCATATAAATATTTTTACTGAACAGCCGTTCTTGTTGTTGTTATTTTTTGTGTGGCTTTTTCTTGAACTTATCTTAATTCTTAATTCGAGCATTTATTCTTTAATCTCTTGATAGAAACCAAATCATAATGTATATATATATATACATTTTAGAGTTTTCAGATTTAAAACTTTAAAGTTTTCAAATTTAAAACCGCTTGATACCGATTAATAAACGATTACTTTACTCTTCAATCAAAAGCGCTAAAATCAAAATGTAAAGTAGAGTCCGGGTTATAACGGCTGTCGTTTTTCTGGTCACGCGAGAATAAATTAAGCTACATTCCTTCCTTCAGAGTGGTGGAAGATAGGACACTTAAGCACATTTTGCCCAATATTTTCAAAATCAAAATACCTGACAGCTTTTCGGTAATACTACGAATTAGTAACATCGTTCCTTTATTAATTGATAATATTTCAAAAAGATAATAAAACACGCGAGGAGTTAATTATCGATTCGCACAACAAGTGGAATTTTACAAATTCGAAAACAAACTGGTTAAGACGGGACAGTTTAAAAACATTGTTAATTTTTGATTTTATTATTAGGAATACACGTAAATAACACGAAATAATAATGCACGCTTTGAAAGTCAAGTTTTAACAATATTTTTATTGCACTAATACTATAGTTTTTAACACGTCATAATATTGAATGACAATGGGTATTGTTCGAACATTAATTGATAAATATTGTATCCTACAAATGCATATGAACTGGCTCACTTATAACAGCTTGGCCCGTTTGTCATTCTATTTTCTCGTCCCATTTGGTAGTAAACAAAAAACATCCAAAGAATTATAAAACGTATTGTCATGGTTCCCATAAACCGTTGTTAATTGTTTAAACCATGATCAGTATATTTGGATAATATGTAATAAAAGTGTCCCGTCTTGGCGTCTTCCCCATCCTACTGGATGGTAAATACATAGAGAGAAGGAGATTAAAAACAGTTAGGTGCATCTAAAATGGGAAAAGTGTTTATTTTAACATTTACCGAGAATTTGAATCATGATTCGAGGGAAGTTGTTTTAATATGTTGTAACAAAAAAAGTAGCAAATACTACGTAGCTCAGAGAAAAGATCATGAAAAGCACGGAAAGCAACCAGCTGATGTAAAATGAGTAACCGTAGGAAAATGAGCCGCGATACCCCTCGTACCTCACGCTGATATTCATCCCTGATGACATATTTTTGGTAAAAACAGACATTCCAATGAGCAGGAAGAGTGCTGCAATATTAAATAAAGCATTATTTTTATTTGTATATTGTTTACACTTTTAGGTTCATGTCCCGGGCCAGGTTTGTACTTTTTATGGGCCAGGTTGGTATTTTCCCCGGGTTTGGGCCAGGTTAGTATTTGTCTCGGGCCAGGTGTTTCTCTCTCCCGCTGTGTTTAAGTGGTCACAGCCTAATAAACAGCACATGTATAGACTATCACGATTACGGGCTGGTGGTTCTCTGAGACAATTCACTTAAATGAATGAATGTAACTTGTAACTTTTTATGTTTCGTTATAAATATAGCCCCAAAACACATACGAACTCGATGACGGCGACTTCGAGCGCTCTAACAGTTATGTCAGTACTTCACAAGCGTAGCACGTGCCAGCCGTTTGTCTAATTCGGTGGTTACAACGATTGTCGCTGCTGTCCCAAAATACGAGAACCAAGGAGATTTATTTATTCCATTTTATTCATTTTTCCAGTGTCCTGCCAATGGTCCACACGCCCATAATAACAGCAGCATCACATAATTGTTTTATGATTACAATACTGCTCCTAAATGTGGTTTAATTGTACAATAAATAGTTTTAAATATGTTTACATATTGGTGCTTGATTATATCATTCTATTCTACGTGGGAAAGGTCCTGCAGCGTGGCAGGTCATGAGTCCTAGAATTTTAGCCAGGATTGGCCCATAACCCCTTAAGTATGTCTTACCTGAAAGTATGTACAATACATGTACCGTAATAAGAAATCCTTTTGGTCCAAAACAAAAGATTTTCTTCTTAGTTGCCGCTACTATTTGACAGGCAATTGCCAACATGAGTATAATTATGCTTAAAACAAGCATAGCTTGTAAAGTAGCAACCGCGCTGTTAAAGACTCCTGTAATTGACAAAACAATTAAATGAATGGATGGAATTTACTTTATCCTCGCGTGGCCCGAAAACGACAGTCGTTGAAACACATGCAGGTGTTCTGTTGCATACACCTTGTGCCAGAGAGTTACCACGTATGTTACTTTGTGGTTGAATATTTTTTTTATGTATGGCTGAAAATTTGAACAACTAATTAGTGACTGCTGAGTTAGAGCAATTGCCGTTAAGAGTCTTGTCAAAGGACACACATGCCCACAATGGTAGCAGCAAAAAGCCTTGAACCTAACACCTTTGAGTTAGAGACGCGCTAACCAACTGTGCAACAATTCATAGCTGTCGCCTGTATACGCCGTTAGGTATGGGTGGGGGAAGATGGGACATATTTTCATTTTATTTTCTCGTCCCATTTGGTAGCAAACAAAAAACAATCAAAAAATTATAAAACTGTATCCTCACGACTCCCATAGATCCTTGAGATTTATTTAAAACACGATCAGAATACTTTAAGATTTTGTGCTAAAGGTGTCCCGTTTCCCCACCCTACTATATAGCTGTTAGGTTTGCGTTTGTTTGAACTGGTTAAACTAATTTCAAAAAGGCACTGTTAGAATAATTACTTAAATTTATATTAATACATAAAAATTAACGTTCATACGTAAATAACACGGAACAATTGTGTATGCTTTTCAATCTTTTTCTCTTTCCCCATTTGTTTAAATTAACATTTTATCTGCAGTATTTTACTGCTTTGGTTACACTAGAGTATAAAGTGATAAATATTCTATTACATTTAATTGCATTAACCATAATAGTGGACCGGGGTAAGACGGGACACTTGATTACATAGTGCCCATTATTTAAAAAATAAATATTTATGACAGTTTTGGGTGAATCAAAAATTTTGTACAATGAAGATTTATGACAAAAAATTCTGTAAATTACATCTCGGTCATTCAGACATGATTCAGGTTTTAATGTTATATATAGTGAGGTGGGGGAGATGGGACACCTTTAACACATAATATCTAAATATCCTGATCGTGTTTTAAACAATTAACAACGGTCTAAGGGAGTTGTGAAGGCATAGTTTTATAATTCTTTGAATTTTCTTTGTTTACTACCAAATTGGACGGGAAAATAGAATAAATAGGTGTCCCATCTTCCCCCCTACTATATGTAAAGTTTACATGGCAAAAAACTCTATCACACTCGGTTAATTTCGGCGATTGGCTGCAGCCTAACAAGTCTTTATTTTAATGTCACAAAACAGTTAAATTTAAATCTACTGTTTATAGACTTACTTGGGATGTCGAAAGCACCAAGGTTGTGAGAGAACTTTTGATTTCCATCAGTAACGTGAAAGCTGAGCCACCCCTTAGTGGCAGTTACAAGAATATCCAAAGCCAACGTTATCACACCAATTACGGTTGAAATAATACACATACGCCTAAACTCCATAGTTGGAAGCTGTGATGCAAAAAAAAACAGGATCAATTTGTATATAGTAGGGTGGGGAAAGATGGAACAACTTTTCGTTCTATTTTATCCTTTCATTTGCTAATTGTTGCTTAAAACACGATCAGGATATTTAAATATTATGAGCTACAGGTGACCCATCTTTCCCCACCCTGCTATATATAGTAAGGTGCGGGGGGAGTGCAATTATTCTAACACTGCCCTATAGAAATTAGTTTAGGCATGTTTGTATAAATTAAAACCTAACAGCCTATACTAAAGCTATATAGTAGGGTGACGGAAGACGGAACACATTTAAAGGCACAGAATATCTAAATATCCTAATCGTGTTTTAAACAATTAACAACGGTCTATATGGCAGTCTTGAGGATATAGTTTTATAATTCTTTGAATTTTTTTTGTTTACTACCAAATGTGATGAGAAAATAGAATGAAAAGGTGTCCCATCTTCTCCCAACTATACAATTTTAAATCAAACAATAGTTAAAAATAACTGCTTGCGCTACAACTAGAACATTTATTCACAGTTAATAAACTAGTAAATTCGTTGATTGCGTGCCTTCGGTTCCCATATCTTTTAAATCAGCAAATTTATATTTACTGAACAGTAAACCATAACTTTTATTACGCCGAAAATTAACAACAAAAATGAATTTATATTGCAATCATAGTCTAGTATAGCCTACATATACGTTTTGTCTATTAAAATTATACTAACACAGTTGCTTTAAACTTACAGTTTGTCCGCCTAATTTAGCCACCGCCCACATTCTAGCAATAAACCGGATTCTTTGCTATATAACTGCAGGCCATGTGGAAAATAACACAGAAATTTCTTGTTTCTTGTCTGCGTTGTACGACAATCCAAGCAAGCTTTGTGTTCGGTTTCAACGTATCGGGTATTCTAATATTTGCTGCTTAAATTAACTATCGGTGTCAAAATACGCATTCAACACATAAATGTATGTAGTAGGGTGTGGGAAGATGAGACGCTTTTTCATTCTATTTTCTCGTCACAGTTGGTAGTAAACAAAGAACATTCAAAGAATTATAAAACCATATCCTTACGACTCCCACATACTGTTGTTAATTGCTTAAATCAGGATATTTGAATATTATGTGCTATAGGTGTTTCGTCTTCCCCCACCCTACTATATATCATTAGGTTGATAGGATACTACTTCAAAATGCATTGAGTATTTATAGTATTATACCTTAAAGTTCCAAAGTAATTATATAGTAGGGTGGGGGAAGATGGGACACTTTTAGCTCGTAATATTCAAATATCCTGATCGTGTTTTAAACAATTACCAACGGTCTATGGAAGCCGTGAGGATATGGTTTAATAATTCTTTGAATGTTCACACTACCAAATGTGGGGAGAAAATCGAATGAAAAGGTGTCCCATCTTCCCCCACCCTACTGTATATTGTGACTTGTTTTTCATCCAAAGCTTCAACCACTTGTTGCGTTTGTGGATTTTTGTGTGATTTAATGCAACTTCACAAGTTAACACGCCTTATTTTGCTTTTGCTAATAACTGGCGTCGTGGCGCGATTGTGCCTTTTTCTCTTGTAACTTTTTTACACGAACCAATAGCAACTCTCGTTGTGGTCACAGCCATAGAGAGAAACACCTGTGGCTCTGGTTGTGGTGATATCGTGACCGTTGGTGTATTCTGTTTTGTTTTTGGAAAGACCGAGCCCCGCATGTCCGCGTGTCTTTTTTTCTAAAAAGTTTTCTTGCTGTTATTGTTTTTCTGTTATGCAATTGTGGTTAGTTTGTTGGCAATTAGGGGACATGTATATGAATTTATGTGTGTCAAATGAATAACACTTATTTAACAACAGCTAAGTTCAAAACACGGGTGTTCTGTTTTACACATCTCGTGTCGCTTTTGAGTTACCACATATTTGTGGGGGGTGGTTTTGTATGGATGACATTTTTACCTTAGAAACCACTGAAATCAAAGAGATACTGTTAAAGGCATTGCCCAAGTAAACATACGACTACAATGGTGGCAGCATCGAGCCACAGCGCAAAAATATTTATGCCTTCCTCCCCAATCAATGTTTACCTTTTACAAGATTTCTATGTATTTTTTGCGTTTTCTATAAAATAGGGTAATCCCCATTTATTTCCAAATTTTTGCACACGTGTGTTTTGTTTTTTTAAATTATGTTTAACTTGCCATCACAGATACCATAGTCAGCAATTGTTCATCTCATATTATTACGTCACAATGGATATTGATGATGATGAAATAAAAGGCAGCAGCCAAATATTCTGCATGACATGGGTCCCAAAAAAAGCCGCCAAGAAAGTTCCAGACAGAATCCTTTTATCGACTGATGAATTAAAAAGCGTGTTGAATGTCAAGTAAGTTTGTGTATTCAGTCAGCAGGGTATGGCATGTACATTGCAACTTTGTTTACAAACTTTTGGTTATGTACGCCATCATTTTTCCCACGCACGCCAATTAATTAAACACTGAAACAAAACTGTATCAAATTAAGTAAGATTTCCTATTGTGACTCGGAAATGTTTGTGCCTTGTATGCCGATTTTGTAACATTCTTCTACGTCTGTATAAACTGGGGGTTGTAAGTTCAAATAAAAAAGAAATTATAGCAAGTCTGTCGTATCCAGCTCCGTGGAAAAGTGGTTCCTCTACCCAAGAAGTTCCAGGTTATCGGCTTAACACCGATACTATCGTCATTAGACTCATTACTATAATATGCAAGAAGATAAATAATACACATTCAGTTATTCATACTGTGCATTAGTAACATGGTTTTACACCTCATGCCCAAGTTTGTATATTTTTTCCTAATATGTCCGACAAATCTTTTTGTTTCCAGGAACCAAAATGAAGAAGATTCTGAATCCAGTGATGATGAAGATGTCATAGATGATGATGTCACAGATGATGTCACAGATGATGATGTCACAAATGATGATGTTACAAATGATGATGTTACAAATGATGATGTCACAAATGATGATGTCACAAATAATGATATCACGGATGATGATGATTTGAAAGAGTTCGACATGGATAATTATGATGATGAAAACGGTAAACTTGTGGTCAATATTGTTCCTATATGTTGTATCGGTTTACTTCAACGTGGGTTATCAATTATCACCTGTTTAAGCCTTACAGCAAACTTTTTCCTGTAGATCTGTTTGCACCAAATCAATTTTTCCAATACCTAAATTTTACAATTTATATGCAAGCTAAAAAAGTACAGATAACAGGCAACATAATTATACTGTAACAAATTTATCGTTGCTTTACAGACACTTTACAAGACGGTGGAATTTCTTCATTAGTCGTCTTCCCCACCAACGAGGACGATCCTTATATTACAAAGAACCTTAACGAAGATGTGAGTTGTATTTTTATTACTGTTTTATAAATATGAACAAAAACAAAGTTTTTAATTTTGGATGAGCTTAGACTAAATGTAAATAATTTTTAATCATTAATTTTAAGCCTGCATTTCGAAACCTCTAATTCCTGTAACTTAGATAACTAATTGGCTGAGAATTAAAGCAATTTCGACGTCTTTTATGCTTTTCAACTGAAAATAATAACTTGATTTTATTAAATTTTGTTACAAATATTACTCAAAGTTATTCTCGCTAAATTATAATATGACTCCGCATTATTTTTGCTAAATTTGAATATGAATCATTTTTTCCGCTTAGTCAGAAATCATTTTTTCCGCTTAGTCAGAAGATGAGAAAGAAGAAATGGAGGCATTAAATATTTGTGACGACGACAACTTACTCATCAATGCTCGTTGCGAAGCCGATTATAACTCTCTGGAGATTCATGGTGAGTTTAAACAATATTTGGAACTTAAATTTATTAAAAAAAGTTAATTTCGTCTCAACGGTCACAATACCTAAAACCGAAAATTTAAAAACGGCAAAAGACGGGTAGTAACGGCAAAACAACATTATTTTAAACAGCCTAAAACAGGAAAAGAAATTAATTTAACTTCCCCCCTCCAACTTTTTTGTCTTCTAGTTTACAACAAGAAAACACAAGATTTCTATGTCCGCCACGACGTCCCACTCTCTGGTGCTCCCTTGTGCATGGAATGGTTGGATTTTGATCCCGGAAATTTGGAAGACGAGAAAACAAACGATAAAGGTGTGTTAGCATTGAGACAAGTGACAGTTTTCATTTTCCTTTATGTTACCATTGTATGTGTCCTTGGGCAAGACACTTACCCAGTGGTTACATATAAGTTGTCTGAATTGCAAGCCATAACAATCACCCACAAAGTTCATATGTGGTAACTCGCAAGCGAGCATGAGGTGTATGAAACAGAACACCTGACCGTGTTATAACAACTGTCGTTTCCCCGCCATGCAAGGAAAAACAAATTAAATACGTGGTAACTCATAAGCGGGCATGAGGTGTATGAAACAGAACACCTATGTTTTAACGACTGTCGCTGCCCCGTCACGAGAGGATAAATAAGTTACATACATGGTAACTTGTAAGCTGGCTTGAGGTGTACAAAACAGAACACCTGTGTTATAACAACTGTCGTTTCCATAAACATAAACTACATGAAATAATATGCAAACAGTATTAAGATTACTATAACATTATTACGAACTCAGGTAACTTTTTTCCTATTCTATATGGGTAAGGTCGCAGAGCAAGGCATGCTATAATATCTGAGACTTAGGCTAAAATTGGCTCATTACTCTAACACACCACAATCCATTAGTGAAAAATCTCTGTTTACCAAAAGTTTAAAAATTGAGGGGCAAATAATAAGTACCTATACTAAAAGCATTATTACTAATAGGTGACTTTCATTTATTTAGCCGTAGGTTAAATGCCTGAAATAATGCGAATGTCGTTATAATGGCTAAAACATTATGACTAAACAGGTAACTTTGTTGCTGTTGGAAACATCAACTCCCTTATTGAGGTTTGGGACTTAGATGTTTTAAATACACTGGAACCTGCGTTTGTACTTGGTGTGCCGCAGGTGAGTATGTTTATTAGTCATGTTATGTTTTATGCTACCATATGTTTAGTGCTGGTGTTCTGTTTTTATCAATATTGAAAAAATAATGTTTTTGCCCAAATCATCATATGGTAGCATATTTACTGTTAATTAAATTTTGTTTTTTAAACAATTTTAGTTGTGTTATTGGGATGTGAAAGCTCTTAACTCAAATTGATTGATATAGTTTTATAAGGTACTGTTTTCTAACTGTTCATTTATTGCTCTTCTGTGAACATGTATTTTAAGTAGTAATGTTATGTATATTTTTATTGAATAAAAATGGCATGCGAATTCTTTTTTTTGGTCTGATTTTATTTATTTTTGATCTGCGCTTTATGAAGAACTGAGTTGTACGTGTCCACTTATACTAAAGTACGTGCCCATCCATTACAGTTCACTAACATACGTGCCCAAAAAAGCTTTACTAGTGTACGTGTCCTTTCAATATTTCATTACTAAAATCAACACTTCTGCTGACAAACGTGGCCATTTAAGGCATTTATTACTGACACCAACGTACGTGCTCAATAATTCTATACTAATATTTGTGCCCTTTCATTACTGTCCACTAAAACACATGCTTACTGGGGTAAAATACGTTCCCAATAATACTCTACTAGTGTACGTGCTCATCATTACCGTCCACTAACACACGAGCTCAATAAAGCCAACTCTTGTTTCAACAGGAACATCACAGAAAGTTGCTTCGTTCGGGTGAGAGTAACTTCGGGCACACCGATGCTGTTCTGGACATTTCATGGAACTCTAAATCAAGGTTTGTATTTTTTGGGAATAGGCCTGTTGTTTTTTTATTTTTGTCTTAATATGACCATTGCTCCACTTATGTTTTTAGAACATTTTACCCTTACATTAAAAAGAAATTTCATTACATGCATTTATATATTTATATTGGTAACCAGTGGCGCGGCCAGAAAAAAAACAAGGGGGGGGGTTTAATCAAAAAAAATTAAAGTTTTTTTTTATTTGTTTTTTTTTAATTACTATTATTTTTTTAATGGTTTAAAAGGGGGGGGGGGTCGCGACCCCCTAAACCCCCCTGGCTGCGCCACTGTTGGTAACTGAAGAATACCCGGTTCAATGGTTGTCACTGGTGGGCATATACATGTATTCATGTCCTTGGGCAGGACTGGGTGTCAGCCTAAGTCGGTGTAATGGTCCAACTCTGGCTTAATTCTTAGGTTCAATGGTGTGCTTTGCTGTAGAACCACAGGCACATAGATAGAAATAATTTTTACGTGTTTTAACAAAAACCTATTTTAGTTTAGCTGTTGTTTTGGTGCTAATTTCTTTCTTGTTATTGTTTTCATTACTCTTTGTTACTTTGTTCAAAAAGATAAGTAAACTTAAAATTAACTTAAAATTAACAAACAATCAAATTATTTTTAGAAACAAATTGTTATCTGCGTCCGCTGACCACATGGTGGCACTATGGAACCTCGAAGTTGGGAAAGTGGAAAAGTTTTTCATGAGTCATAAAGAAAAGGTAATGAGTCATTTTCTTTATTGGCTTTTTACATTGTTTTAAATTAGGTACAATGTTGTTGTTTTTTTGTTTTTTTTTCCTATTTTAGTCAGGAGCTTGACAGGGGAGGAATTTTCTATTATTTTTTCTCATTTTCAGGTTTAGTGTAATATTCCTTTTGTGTGATAGCCAACTGCTAGTGTATTATTCGGAGATAAATAGATTTAAAAATAAATTAATTCTTTCTACCATAAATTTACTACAAGCCATTTTTTTTATTATTTATATTTAGAAAACTGTATACACAAATTGTACGAACACCTAATATTGCAACAAAAGTTGGGAAACATAATATGTATATATAGTTAGTGATATATCTTGTAATCATGCTTGGCTGGTAGTTTGGTGGTAAATGACCATATTTCTTAGTTCAATGGCTTTAATAGTTGGTTATTCTTTTTGTAAGTGTCATTACTACAAATACAAATGGGGTATTACTATTTACTATTTAATCAAAACTTTCGGTTTATCGACTGTTTATTGTCAGGATTTCATTCTATGCTGTATTTGTATTCGAAACTTAAAATTTAAAATATTTAAAAGGTTGTAGTTTTGCCAAGAAAGTGGCTCGCAGGGTAAAAAGGGGTAAAAAGAAAGCTTTTAAATTTGTTGACTTGTAGGTGGTTTACAGTATAACAGCATTTAAAGATGACAATGTAAGTCTCTAGGTCATTTTAAACCGTCTACTTTGACTTTAGTTCATGTCTTTGAGTTGTCGTTCGTGGATTATCAAATAACATAACAGTAAATCAAAACTTTCGGTTTATCGACTTTAGATATATTGTCATTAATACATCAGCTCATTACTTGTGTACTGTATTTAGACCATCATTGTCGCTTTTAAAACACAGGGGAAGCAGGGATAGTTAGACACGCATTCCTTTGAGATAAATTTGGTTCCAATGTTTTCTGTTCAATACAGTGCAAAAATTCTAGGGTTTTTCAGCCTACCCTGCCACCCCAGGTACGGCGCCCTACACCATGTGTGGTGGTCAAACTTTGGCGATTATATATCCAGAAAAAGTGATATAGCTTCCGAGATTGCTGTAAACTGCGTATTCTTTCGAGTTGTAAGTCTTCAGCCACACGGTGTCGCCACGTACCAGTTGTAGAATGACACTCTGACTTTGCATCTCACGGTAACGAGACTTGCTTTCATTGTATACCATCACCTGGGGAGGGGGGAGATTAAGTTTAATTATCCGTCCTATGGGGTGGCAATTAATTATGGATTTCTTGTTTTTAGCACACAATGGGCATGAGGTCACATACAAAATGTGGTAGCTCGTAAGCAGGAACGAGGTGTATAAAACAGAACACGCGTGTTATGGCGACTGTTGCAAGGATAAATGAGTTACATTCATTCATTTACAAAGTAAAAGATTAAATTCATATTTATGTTAGGAAAATAACCTGGATTGTGACTAAACAATTGTATTATGGCATCATAAGTTGCTTACTTGAAATAAATTGTCATTCTTCATGAGTGAGACAGAGAGTTTCTTCTTGGGGAATTTCCCGACAGTGAAACTGAAGTAATACACGCCGCTTGTCGGCGCTGTAAAGACGCCAGTTTCCCAATTAAGTGAATTCCCCACGTTTACAAATATTTTGTCGTAAGTGATCGTGACGTCATGAGAGGGATCTTTCCCCGTGACGTCACCGCCAAACACGCTTCTTCGACAAGCCGCGGAGAAAGCGATCGCTGTTTGAGAATTACCTACTGTGACGTCATCAACTTCCCTCGTAACGGTTGCTCGTTTTTTCTTGTCTGTTCCTCGTTTGTGACGTTTGTATCTTTTCGTGACGTCATTGAGCTCTAAAAATATTATTTTGAATAAACTGAATCGGTAACGTCACATTCACGATTAGGATCACGAATTAATGACATCATAAATCAATGACGTCAGACTCACCCGTGTTTTGCAACAAATGACCAGAGAAGGTTGTGACGTAAGAATGGGATCGTTGTCCGCTCACCCCGTATTGTTGACCGTCAGCCAACTTTAACCAAATCCTTGATTAAATATTTAATTAAGTCGTTGATTAAGTAAAATCAATATGTCTTTCGTTAGTTACAGTACTGCGGGGTAAGATGGTACACCTTTAGCCCATAATACTCAAATATCCTGATCGTATTTTTAAAATTAACAACGGTCCATGGGAGTCGTGGCGATACGGTTTTATAATTCTTTGGATGCTCTTTGTTTACTACCAAATGGGACGAGAAAACAGATTAAAAAGGTGTCCCATCTTCCGCCACCCTACTGTATATTCGGTTATATTCTTAGTGGGTGAGGTCATTGTCAAGCACCTGGGATTTGGGCGGAATTTGGCCCATTCGACCCACGATGTAGTGTTAACGCCGCTTAAAAGAACAAACAAAGAAATGTCTACTGTGAGCTGCGCTAAACAACGCTTGGTGTAGATATTTCTTTGTTTAATTTTCTCATAAGAAAAACCGCAGTTCTATTTTAAATACGAATTTATCAACGAGAGTTCAACGGTATCGTAGATTTGTATTTGGTCAGCTGTAATTAGGGTTCAAAGTCTGGCTTGAGTGTTTGTTGTGTAAGTGTGTAAGGTGTGTGTCTTTTCAAATATAACTTAACTTATATGAACACCTGTGAAAATGGGGGCAACCAATTCAAGGTTATTGTTTTGTTAATTAATACTTTGTTAAACTATTATGCTTTGCTTAATATTATTAATAACTTAATAAGTATCGGCAAAAATTAAATATTATGAAAGTGTCGGAAAAAGCCATTGTAGCTCGTTTATATAAAAACGCACACGATTATAACGCTAAAGGTGGCTGCACACAGTATCCGGCATGCGAATTCGCTTGCGAAGTCGTATATGCAAACCCATTACCGAGTTCCGCATGCGGCAGCGAAATCCGGACAAAACGGACGAATTCCGGATACTGTGTACAGCCACCTTTACGCTGTTGGTTTGTAAAATATACGGCCAGAAAAGACCCTACCACTAAAAAGCTTTACTTTGTCGCCAAAACCGAAATAAAACAACAAAATTTAGGTCGGAGTCGAATTACAACGTAATTTAATCTTTAGTGCGGTTTAAACAGCCCACAACTTCCCAAAGTATTTCTTTGCTGAGTTGTGAAACCAAATACAATTTACCTCGTTTTAATCAAAGTACTTAACCGACGAGTACTTTGGAAAATAAATAAATGACAGTAATGGGTAGTTAGGGCTGAAGAAATTACCATTAAGTGTCCAATGCGGTGGTATTATTGTACGTATAGCAGGGTGGGGGTGGACACCTTTAGCACATAATATCAAAATATCGTGATCGTGTTTTAAACAAATAACTTGCCTGTCGTCTTGCTCAAGTTCAAGGATTAGATTTTGGTGTTGCACCCGGGGTTTTCCCCTCGTATGCCCGTCATACGCGAGCGCCTGAACTTCGAAATTATTTTTCATGAGCAGCAGCGACATCTTGCGGTGAGGTAATCCGCCCCCGCTGAACGTAATTTCATATGAACCGAAAACTGGGGCGATAAATGTTCCTTGTTTTAAGTTGAAATGACCGCCAGTGTTCACGAACTCGTGGTCGAATGAAACTGCGGAATGTGTTTGCTTATGTCCTTTCAAATCTTGAGACCTTGCTACTGAAAACGCCACCAATCCGACTTCGGGATTTATCTCGGCTCGTCTGCGGGAAATGTCACGTCCGTTGACCGCAGACGCGTGGATAAGTTCCCGGGCAAAAACCAGGCACACTGCAAATATTGCGTAAGGTCGTCTCATTGTAATGAAATACCTACACGTACACCATACTACCTATACACACAAAAACACAAAGGCATTTGAAAACCGCACAAACTCATAAAAGGTCGTCGTACTTTATAGATTCTTAAAACTGTCGCTCATACACAATACACAAGTCCGCGGCAACTCGTCAGTGCCTATAAGTGCCAAGCTTACGCCTTTGTAAATACGCTTTCTCTAAAACACAAGTCTCATACCTACAACTACATCTTAAAACGCCAACTATATTCAATAATATAACCTTGTACTTCGGTATGTACACTTCATGAACAAATAAAAGATACAACGTCACATACCTGTACTGTTACGTCACAGTCGTAATGACCTGACTTATAAATTCGCATAAAACACGATCGTATAAATGTGGGGCCGCTAGTTTGAAATACGACTGCCACTCAGTTCAGTGAATAAATATAAATGACTCGTTGTTTGTCTGCTAGGTGTAGCGACCACACTTCTGTTGACCAATTAAATGTATAGTAGAGTGGGGAAAGATGGGACACTTTTTTATTCTATTTTCTTGTTCCATTTAGTCGCAAACAAAATACATTTAAAGAATTATAAAACCGTATTCTCACGACTCCCATAGACCTTTGTTATTTGTTTAAAACATGATCAGGATATTTGGATAATATGTGCTAATGGTGTCCCATCTTCCCCTACTCTAAATATGTTTATATACCCATAGGTGATTTAGTGACGTTTTTTTTTTGTTCTTTTTCCTAATTTTCTGCTACCGTAATCGAAGAGACAAATAAAAGTTATTAATATTATTATTATACTTCTGCGGTAATTCGATTTGAAATAGTTTAAAATCAGCGTAAACCTAACTTTGGCACTTTGCAATTATATTGTAGTTAAACAAATTGACATCGTGATTTTACTTTGTTCTTCTCACCTATTCAACTACTATAGTAACTTGAGTGAAGCCCGCCACCTTAGCATATACATTTAGTGTAGTACACAATAACCTAAAGTCATTTAAAAATTCGATTTTACACCTTATTGTAACCTATTTATATTCTTACTTTCTAAATTTTATAAAACCAAATTAATATTTTACCTAAACTGCAAAATATGATCTTAAAATATACAGTAGTGAGTACTACTGCTTTTCTAATATTAACTGCGTGCCGTAACTTAGGTAAAGTTATAGCTACCCCAATGCACTCTCGTATAACACACGCCCACGTCGTATTATTCCAATATGGCTTTTCTGCGGTTGGCACTTTTGTGGACTCAGATAGTGACAAGGGGCCCTTTGTACGTAATGTTACGACTTCTCTTTTTCCACACAGGTGCAGTGTTTGAGTTGGAAGCCTGACTCGACGAATTACCTCGTATCCGGCGCATTTGATGGGTGGGTGGCTTATGATTGTAGGGTTTTGGTGATTTAAGTATAGTGGGGTTAGATTGTATCCTTTGAGCGCGTGACTTGGGGTAAAACGGTCTATTGTGTTTTGGGATTTAATTTCATTACCCTTGACAAATTGTTTGGCAGCGAGCATGAGGTGTATGGCTACACCATATGTGTCTGGTGTATAGGAAGATACCCATGTTGTAACTCGACAGTGAGCATGAGGTGTATGAATACACCATATGTGTCTGGTGTATAGGAAGATACCCATGTTGTAACTCGACAGTGAGCATGAGGTGTATGAATACATCATGTGTGTCTGGTGTATAAGAAGATACCCATGTTATAACTCCAAAGTGAGCATGAGGTGTATGAATACATCATGTGTGTCTGGTGTATAGGAATAGACCCATGTTATAACTCCAAAGTGAGCATGAGGTGTATGAATACACCATGTGTGTCTGGTGTATAGAAATAGACCCATGTTATAACTTGACAGTGAGCATGAGGCGTATGAACACCGTATCTATAGTGTTTTAAAAAAACAACTTAAATTTTACAGGCGTGTCGTAATCAATGACGTCAGAGGTCAAGGGTCATCCAAGTGGAAGTTCAAAGGTGAAATTGAACGAGTGGTTTGGAACGTCACCGATCCTTCATATTTTGCGGTTTGTATGTTGAAATATAAACTAAACAATATACATGCGTTTATGTCACATTTTTATGTATGGCGTATATGAAGTTATGACTATTGTGTTACTTCAGCTACCAGGCACAACGTAATACTGTGTACCCTTTTCTGGTTAAAGGTTGCTGTACACAATATCCGGAATTCGTCCGTTTTGTCCGGATTTCGCTGCCGCATGCGTAATTCAAAAATGGGGTTGCATACGACTTCGCATGCCGGATACTGTGTACAGCCACATTTAGACGGTAAAATAACGTTACTTTTAAACCAAATTTTCCGCTTCGGCTGCAACTCGGCAATACTTCACCAGGGTTGGACGCAACGACGCTAAGTATAGGTTAACATTGGACATAGTTAACGCTATTATACTAGGAGATATAATGCTATTATACTAGAAGAGCCAAGAAATCTGTATTACGGTTATGTTATGCGTTAAAGCAGAAAGTTAACTAATTAATTACTTATTGTTGTATCCGCAAAAAAAATAATTCAAGGTTAAACGTTACGAAAATAAAAACCAAACCACTTCACACGATACCGCGTATGAATATAATAGCAGTACCAACGCGTAGCGTAGTTTAGCGTCGCTATTTCTTTGCATTGTGACGTACATACGCGATAGTAACTGGAAAATAATTGATGTTTTAAATTGAAAAAGTTTTAAGTTGCCGACGAACAAATATTGATCGAATTATTATAAGTTAAATAAAGATTCGGCGTTTTTTTATCTATTATAAAACTTTTTTTTAATTAGAACTAGCCAAAGTTGGTCCATTACCCCGACACAGCTGCAAAAAATTGAACAATTTTTCACCGTTTTTTTTCGAGTAGACTAACATCTAACTTTCTTGACATTATTTTTTCTGCAACGGTTTATCGCGAACAGTTTCATCTAACTCTCCTCTAAAGAAAAATACTGAATTTCTAATAAATGCCGCCTTTGACGTTTCTTATCAACTTGCTTAAATCAAAAATTAAAAAAAAATTAAAAATTAAAAATTAATTGTCCTCTTAAAATGTAAAACTCTTCGAGACTCGACGCTAACCTTATTGTTTCATGACTTTTATCTCTTTCTCTTTGTTACGTCACAAACAATATCCGAAACATCGCTGACCGCTGTAAAGACTATCAACAATCAAACAACCCCGGAAGCTACACTTCACCTCAATGGCATTCTAGTATTTTATTATGACGTCATGCATGCTAGTGCCGACTATGACGTCATATAGTACCGTGGGGTTAGATGATACCGTTAGCACATAATATCTCATATAGGCTACGGTTATATAATTCTGTAAATATTCATTGTTTACTACCAAGTGGGACGATAAAAGAGAATAACAACACGAACCATCTTACCCCAATCTAGTGTACATACATGTGACGACTATGACGTCAATATACGCAGGAACAAACACGGTTTTCGAACACAAGCGCTAAAACCATCGATTTTCAATTTAACCTACTGACCTCAATTATGATTTCGCTTGCACGATTGTGACGTAACACTGATTAGTTCCGAGCATAGTGACGTAACAAGCATGCTTTCCTGAGCGAACATCTAGGTCACTTATATGTTGGATTATAATTAATATTTCTGTCTTTTTACTATTACACCAGACATCTTACCACAGTACTATATATATTTATTATCTGTTCGGATGTGATAGCGAAAATGGGACGAAACACATGAACCGTCTTGCCCCACTAGCACTGTACGCCAAATAAATAATCATCGCATTATTACGTCACAGGCAAGCACTGATTCCGGAATGGTATACTATTGTGACGTCAGAGTACCGAAGTCTTTGTTTCACTGGCGAGCTCACGAGAAAGCGATCCCCTCCATGCTCATGACATCATCAGCGCTGACGTCATCACTCCTTTATACAGCGTCGAGTGATGGAAGATTGAAAATGTGGGATTTAAAAGGAAATATACCGAAGTTGGTATATGAAAGGAATATGAAAATGGTGAATTAAATTAAAATGAACGGATGGTCGAATGATTGAGTAGATCTAACTTAAACTATCCTCGCATAGCTGGGAAAACGACAGTCGTTATAACACTGGTGTTCTGTTTCATACACCTCATGCTTGCTTACAAGTTATCACGTATGTAACTTATTTATACTTGGCGGGGAAAACGACAGTCGTTATAACACGGGTGCGGGCACAAGGTATACGAAACAGAAGACCCGTGTTGTAACGACTGCCATTGCCCCACCATGCGAGGTTAAAGCAGTTACATTCAATATTTGAACTGCAGAAAAAATGACACAGTTAAACACATTTAAGCGATATATTGACTTGATTTTTCTCCCAGGGTATGGTCCATTGTATGGAGAGAAACCCTGATGTTCTAACTACATTTGGACTTGGTGGGGAAAAAGGAGGGATACGATTATGGAGTCCTATCAGTGTGTTTGAATGTCAGTTTGTATATTTGCTTAGTTTGAAATACATGAACTAACGATCCTGAATAAAACGTCATCGTTATAACACGGATGTTCTGTTTCACACGCCTTTAAGACTCATCATCTAACTTCAATTGCTCCAACCCAATGGCCACCAGTTGGTTGACTAAACTGTCGGCCATATAGAAAAAACAACTATCCACAAGTTACATACGTGGTTACTCGTAAGCAGGCACGAGGTGTATGAAACAGATCACCCGTGTTATAACGACTGTCATTACCCCGCCATGCGAGGATAAATAAGTTATATTTATATACATTTAACACTTCGTTGTCTTTGAATGGCGTAGCAACCACAGTCGTTACCTCGTGCCCGCTTACGAGTTACCAACTATGTAACTTTGCGGGTGTATGAAACAGAACAGCTGTGTTATAACGACTCGTTGTCCCGCCACACTAGGGTAAAACCACATTCCTTCATTTATTTATTTATACTCCAACAGTAAGCGAGCACTTCCCAAACGCTGAGAATGTTGTTGCAAAATCCGATGCTCCGATGGCAGAAGATGATCTTGTGATGTTGAACTCTGCTCCTGATGTCCTGGATGTTGCTGGGATCGGGAAGAGCACGGAAGTGGATGTTAGGGTCACAAGGATGCCAAGATTAAAGAAGAAGATTTCATCAGAATCGAATTTAAACGGAAATCAAAAACTGAAAATCAAAAAATCTTTAAAAAATCTTTCAATTTCTGGGGAAAATTTAATGGAATCGGACAATACGGGTGTTGTGGGTTCTGAATGCGCAAATAAGAAGCAAAGAATGGTCGAAAACTGTTCCCAGATTATATCACAAACTGTAGATACGAATGAAACTGCTGACCCTACGGTTGTGAATGATAGTTCTAACGTTAAAGACGCTGAAACTAAAAGAGTTAAATCCGGTAGTGCGAAAAGACGGCAGCGGCGAAAGAAAACGCATACACGTAAAACGGCATTAAGTGGAAATTAATAAATTTTATCCTATTGAAAAATGTGAAGTGGTTTATACGATTAGTATTGTCTGCTTATCCACAAACTGCAATAGCTTCAGGAACTCGACTGTGAGCATGGGAGTGGTAACCGTAGATAAGTCACTCAAGTTCCCACCCACGAGGATATAAATTACCAAACCAACCAAAGTCATGTCTGCTTATTCACACACTGCAATAGCTTCAGCAACTCGACTGTGGGCATGGGAGTGGCAACCATAGATCAGTCACTTAAGTTCCCACCCACGAGAATATAAATGACCAAACCAACCAAAAGTCATGTCTGCTTATCCACACACTGCAATAGCTTCAGGAACTCGACTGTGAGCATGGGAGTGGCATCCATAGATAAGTCACTCAAGTTTCCACCCACGAGAATAAAAATGACAAAACCAACCAATAGTCATGTCTGCTTATCCACACACTGCAATAGCTTCAGCAACTCGACTGTGAGCATGGGAGTGGCATCCATAGATAAGTCACTTAAGTTCCCACCCACGAGAATATAAATGACCAAGCCAACCAAAAGTCATGTCTGCTTGCACACACTGCAATAGCTTCAGGAACTCGACTGTGAGCATGGGAGTGGCATCCATAGATAAGTCACTTAAGTTTCCACCCACGAGAATATAAATGACCAAACCAACCAAAAGTCATGTCTGCTTATCCACACACTGTAATAGCTTCAGTAACTCGACTGTGGGCATGGGAGTGGCAACCATTGATAAGTCACTTAAGTTCCCACTCACGAAGATATAAATGACCAAACAAAGAAAAATTCGTTTGTTTTATTTATTTTGCATATTTTAGACGCAGGGGATTAAATACTTAAATATTGGAAACAATCTTTAGACATCTATAGTTTAGTTTCCCGCCATAGGGTATTTAAATTGCAAATCAACCAATCAGAAATAAGCGTATTTGCGCAATTGTTTGGTGCTGGTTTTCGCTTCCGCCCTATACGTTATCTCCTTACTACCAACCTCCTAACGCTTTCCATCAGCCTAATCTGTAACTTTCCGAGAATTCTTAACTAGTGCCCTTTAGTTTTTCCTTTTGGTGCTAGTGAAGAATCCCTCCCCCACCTTATTTGCTAACCACTAATCCCTAGGTTAGGGGGTTAGTGGTTATTATAGGGGTTAGTAGTTAGTTGTTATAGGGGTTGGTGGTTAGCAAATAAGGTGGGGAGGGATTCTTCACTAGCACCTACCCTTTTATTGACTGTAATCTGTAACTTATTTATCTTCACATGGCACCGAAATAAATTTCTCTGGCTTGGTTGTTCAGGAAATACAATAACTTTAAGGTTTGGCCCTTACCAAATAAAATGCAACTACATAGTTTATTGAAGAATAAAAATAACGGACAGTCTTTCATTGTAACAATCGCAAATTTATAGGCCTAATCAGCATTTCTTTGAGAAAATAAAGACGGTGTTTATCCTTGGAAAATACAGCAAGAATTAGTGTATACCATAAACAATATATGAGTAGGATATGTTTTGTATCTAAATATAACAACAATTTCATTTTCTTGTAAAGGCAGATATATCATATGTGTTAATTACATTAAGGCAACAAATTTGCTTGAACGTTTAGTAAGTGCATTTGGTAAATATGGGATTACAAAACGGAACAACAAGTTTACAAAAATATTGCAATTGGAATATACAGAAACTGTTGTGGGTGCTGGTAAAGAATCCACCCACTGCGTTAGCGTTAAATACTAACTCTTAACATCTAGCCTTTTTGTGCTATTGCTTTTTCATATGATGTCATGGGAAGATTCTTTACTAGTACCCTGATGTGTAATAATACTAAAAAAGAGTTAGTATAACTATAGCCATGGCCAAAGTCAGTAAACTTTTTATAAGGCGGGGATATTTAGATGCGCGTTTTTTAAAACAAATTTTGTGCCAGTCTTTACAGATTGAAGCAGTGTGAAAAGTTTCTGAGTAGCCCCACCACCCAAGTCTGATGCCCATGACCGTGGCTGTTATTTTTTGTGGATTTTATGTGCTGTGTCCTACAGATGATAAATACTGTGGTAATGTGCTCAAAGTATTTGGAGTACCGAGTAGAGCTTCTACTTATTTCTTGCGGTGACAATTATATGTCCTTTCTGGCTTCTGTTGGTAAAGTTGTTGTTTCTTGTGCACATGTAATGATAGTTTCCTTTCCTCAGTTTAAACACCATACCAGCAAATGAAGCATGTGCATTGTTGAGTTGGACCTGCAGAGTTGCTTTGCTGGCAACAGATTGACCTTGGCAGTCTGAACTCTTCTCACACCTGCAAGATTATTAGGTAAGTAAAAAGGATTGCTCCGTTGTTTTTTATTTTACTGTGGTGCGAATATTTTATTTTTTTGAAGAATGTATGCCTTTACTTTAACTTTTAAGAATACTTTTGTTGGGGGAAGTTCTTTGGTACAAAATCCTTTATCACTTTAGCAGTCAGTCATAAAAAAGGTTTATGTTTTGTCTTTGCCAAAATAAAGTAGAGCACTTCCTAAGAGCAGCTTTATTTTTAAAAGCACCAGACTTATGTAACAGTTTGGACTTTAGCGAAATTTATAACATCTTGCTAGAATATTCCATTAAAATCGTGTGTAACAAAACTGCAGAAATAAATGATGTTTAAGTAAATACCTACAGCTAAATTTGTTGCGAAACTTATAGAATATAACTGGAATATGTATATATTCCATTAAAATTGTGTGTAACAAAACTGTAAGCATAAATAACAACAGCTAGATCAGATACAAAATAATACTTACGAATAATAACCCCCACTAGCCAGTTGAATCGCATTATTTCTACGAATCTCTTCAGGAGTTGAACCATGAATACCAAGGCTACTCCATACCACTTCCATGTCTATAGAATATATTAATAAATATTAATTGAATAATGAATAACTATGTATTGTTATGTTGAGTTTTCTTTAGCTTTCCTTTCTCATTTATTTGAAATTAATATGATTTTTATACATTATAAACAAAAACAACCACTTAAGAATTATGATGGTTTTTGTACATAAAAAACAAACACACCACTTATAAAATAGAGTACTGAGTTTAAACAATTAAAAATATTATAAGTTACACTCATTCATTATAAAGTATTGACTCTTTTTTGTATCCTTAAAATGTGCGCTATGTAAAACTACATTTAAAATAACACCTTTGTGTAGGCTTATATTTTATATATAAACTATATAGGCCTGTATAGCATTGTGAATTCATTAATTTTTATTGTTTAAACTTCTGTAATAACAATCCCATATAAACCCAGCATACTTTGATGAATGGTAGAGTTCTCATAAGTGCATGGAAAGTTTTCCGATGGATCTTGAATCTCAACAAAGTTATGACGATCAGTGCCTCCCGTTCCCTCCCCTGCATCGCCTGTGTCTCCGTCACCACCAGGGGCGCCTGTGAGTGGGTTATGTTATTTCTATGGTGACATAGTAAATTTAAAAAAAAGTGTTTTTTTCTCTAACAAATCTAAATTTAGGTAAATAAAATATATATGTCTTTGGTTATCGACTAGTTAAGGACTCTGTAAGTTTGTTATGCTGTTTTTATGGTAACATTTTGGTCAGTTAATTCACTAGGGTAAATTACTAAATTCTACCTTTGTTTTATTGGTAAGCAAGTTTTTTAGTAAAATTCAAAATTGGAAAATCTAAAAACCAAAATCTGTAGTACAACATATGCCAAGTAGGTAAAAGTAGCCTCACCAAAACATGTTAAGTGGTTTAATGTTTTTTATATTGAAAGATTGTGGATTAGTTGTTGTCTTGTAAGCATTGCCATTGGTATAGTGACAGACATGTTTTGCACACATGGACAACATAGTTAGTTGGTTATAATTGTACAGGTAATTAACCTAAGAAATTCAGTGTCAATTTTGACAAATAGGAAGTTACTCATATTTTTGTCTGTTTGTGCATAACTTATCTATCTGGCTATTGCCAATATATGTCTGGCATGTCAGTCTGTCTGTGGATTGTAGCATGTTTATCTTTTATTTGTCAGTTTGGCTGTGGTACCTGGCGCGTCAATCTGTCTGAAACAATTTAGCAATCTCTTGGTAGTTAGCCTTAAACTTTTGTCAAGTTTATGAGTCTTCTGTGTTTTATTCTCGGTTCCTGTATCTGTTTTACTGATCAAAGCGCAACTTTAAAAATAGTGTTTTAAGCTTTTCACAACAAACTTACGATTATTATGAGAATTTGATCCCGTCCATTGAATGTGTATCAGTTCATCTTCCTTTACTACAAGTCTCTTTGGTATAAAGTCATACTCAACAGCTGGGAATGTTTGGACAATGTTTCCCCGTTTACCTCGAACATTAAGGTTGCGAATGGTTGCTGTTGGGCTAACTGCTGTGATGGCTGGGAGAGTAATATAAAACATATCAAACACTTTATTGTAGAACAAAATAAACCATATTCACACTGTTTTCAAGAATAGGATTAAATGGCATTTGGTATTTCGTGCTTCATAACTTTGTGCTACAGTTTGTGGTAGGATCATATAAATACATGTAAGTATTATATCTATGTTATATGAGCATATCATTAGCTTTTGCACATGCAATATTTTTAGGACACGAGTATTATTATTAATTCATGAGATATGTCTTGCATTGGAAAAAGATCAAATATCACTTGAAGTCTAACTTTTTGCTGCAGCTTATGATGAATCAAAACAGTGTTTAACACTGCTGCTGCTGCATATAAGAAATATATTTTTTACGAATAGGCGCATGGGGTTAGGCGAGATTTGTCTGTAATAAAACGTACCTGCTGGCCTTTGTTCAAGGAAGAAAGCATGGCTACGGTCCTGGAAGGTACGTCCTGTTTGTTCCGTGTTAAGAGCCAGTTGTAGTGGTTGTCCGTCTGCCCCGATATCAACTAATGGGTTCTTTTGGATTACAGATGGTTTGATTATCACGTTGTTTTCTCTGTGGAAAAATAGTTTAAATTTTAGTAGACTTGTAGATGTAGTTTAGTTATACATGTCATGTTCACTGTCGATTAGAGTATGGTATGGGTGTCTTCTTATACACCATACACACATTTTATACATGGGTGTCTCTTTAATACTTCATGCTTGTTTGCGCTCTAACTTTCGACTCTACACCAGAGAGGCAGAGACTAAAACAAGCTTAACATATGAAATTCTAAAGACTTAAATTATAAAACAAAACATTAAAAAGTAAAGAATAGACTTTGTTACTTCTGCTGGTTGTGATCGGATGTTGTACCAAAAGGATCGTAATCATCAGTTGAAATATTGTAACGGATTCTGAAGACGCATCTTTTCTTGTTTCCGCTTGGAAAGTGGGGGATTTTCCATGTGTAGTTGAGGGGAACCCCGTCTAAACTATTCCCGAGGTGGTTCACCCTTGACCATCCTGCTGGCTGTGATAGATGGGAGTTATGATGAATGGTGTAACTTGGCAATATTTCTGTGGGCCGACGGCTGAGTAACCACACTGTTGTTGCGACAGACGTTATAACACGGGTGTTCTGTTTCATACACCTCGTGCCTGCTTACAAGTTACAACGTATGTAACTTATTTATCCTCGCATGGCGGGGCACCGACAGTGGTTATGACAAGGGTGTTCTGTTTCATACACCCAATGCCCGCTTACAAGTTACCATGTATCAAGGAGTAGTCTTGTAGTCATAAATAATTAAAATTGATCAGAATGTGGGACACTATTCATTATTTTCTATTCAATATGGATAAGATATTACAGTGAGGCACACCAAGGGACTTGGATTTTGGCTTCCTATTCTATATGAGTGAGGTTGTACAGTAAGGAACTCCAGGGATATGACTGCCTTTGCCCATCACATTACATTACTCTTTATTGTTTCAAATACCAATGAAAATAAATCACCTGCCCTTAGCAGACTGTAATTACATTATTACTAGTATAGTAGTCTTACAAATAGTCAAATACTAAAGCCATTCACCTTACAGTCCAGTACAGGTGGCTTTACAAAACAAGCATCATTAATAGTTTCATGGTCAACTATCTTCTTTTGGTTGTATGGTTTCCCCCACGCGTAAACTATTCCAGCGCTTGTTTTTTCAGCCGTGTTTTGTGCAAGACACTGAAAGTATCTATGTTACTTACTTTGTTATTCTAATTTTGTACAAAATTGTAACTTTTGATGTAAATAATTGTAACTTTTGGCCTCTATATTATAATATATATAAATGTACTTTATTATACTTTGTTATAACTTCTAATCATTTTTTTTTTAAATTACCAAACAAAATTTTACCAGATATTAAAAAAAAATATGTATATATATAAATATGCATATAATAAAAAAACAGACCTTAATTAAATTTATTATTAATTCTATATTTTACGACTCATGAACCAAATTTTACCGTTGCTTCTGTTGTGTACGTGGGTGCCAATTCTAGATAATTATGATAATCCACCCATTGTCCTCCTTTGTCCGTGCATTGTGATGCGTTATTGACGGTCGACCAGTGCTTTCTACCTCCCCCAGTGGCAAAAGTTTCAACGCATTCACCGTATGTTCGTTTGTTAAAACTGTTGTCTTGGTAATACCTAGGTAGGTTGGTTAAGATTGTTATTTTATTTGGTGTTAAAGGATAATGTTTTATAACTGGCACTCTTTCGCACACTTTTTAACTGTAGCGTGTTTTAACAACTGTGTTCTGTTTCATACACCTCGTACCCACTTACAAGTTACCACGTATGTAACTTATTCAACCTCGCATGGCGGACAACAACAGTCGTTATAACACAAGTGTTCATACACCTCGTACCCACTTACAAGTTACCACGCATGTAACTTTGTGGGTGAATATTCTGTATGACCAACAATCCGTTACCAGCCAGCTTACAAACATTGCTAAATTGCTATACACTCTGTTTCATACACCTCGTACCCACTTACAAGTTACCACGTATGTAACTTTGTGGGTGAATATTCTGTATGACCAACAATCCATTACCAGCCAGCTTACAAACATTGCCACAATACTTACTTGCACATTGTTGCATTATGAGCCAGCACAGCAATATCGGTCCACGGTGTTGGGTGCCAGTATGGATAGTAATCTCTCTCCTCGGGACATTCGTAACCGCGCCTGTTTTCGTTCGGGTTTTGTCGAGTGAAAATGGCGGACGATGTTCCTGCTTGGTTGTTCTTCAGTTGCTGGTCAGCAGTGAATAGCCCTGTGTGGTGTAATTGTTCCGTAATCTTATGCTCACTGTCGAGTTATAACATGGGTGTCTTCTTATACACCAGACCAGACACACATGATGTATTCAGACACCTCATGCTCACTGTCGAGTTATAACATGGGTGTCTACGTGTCTTCTTATACACCAGACACACATGGTGTATTCATACACCTCATGCTCACTGTCGAGTTATAACATGGGTGTCTTCTTATACACCAGACACACATGGTGTATTCATACACCTCATGCTTAGTGTCGAGTTATAACATGGGTGTCTTCTTATACACCAGACACACGGTGTATTCAGACACCTTATGCTCCTTGTCGAGTTATAACATGGATGTCTTCTCATACACCAGACACACATGATGTATTCATACACCTCATGCTCACTGTTAAGTTATAACATGAGTGTCTTCTTATACACCAGACACATGGTGTATTCATACACCTCATGCTCACTGTCGAGCTATAACATGGGTGTCTTCTTATACACCAGACACACATGGTGTATTCATACACAGATACACCTCATGCTCACTGTTAAGTTATAGCATGGCCAATAGGTGTGCCATATACTGGCACAGAGTACAGTAGTTAGCCTCTAACCTAGGGGTTATGGGTTCAAAGATCGTCACTGCTACCATTCTGGGCATATGTGTCTTTGGGCAAGACCCTTAACGGCAATTGCTTCCTCCAGTTTTGGGTAATGGGCCAAATCCGGCCTAAATCGTAGGACCTTAACAAGAACCTCACCCATATAGAAAAATGGGTGTCTTCTTATACACCAGACACACATAACATATCATACACCTCACTCCTTTATAAGAACACCCCATTACTATCAGTCATTACCTTTATTGCGTTCCCTCCTGTAACAACTGTCGTACCACTCCCATGATTCATGAAGACCGCGATCAGATCTTGTGGTTCTTCTCGTTCTAACGTTAGTTAGTGTTTCTGATTCTGGGTCACGCCTTGGCGGCTTAGTGTAAGGCTGGGTACCAGTGGATTGGCCGTTTCTTATAGTGATGCTGTCACTTGCTGTAAGAGGTTGTAGTGATTTAATGGCACAGAAATATTATGAAACTAGGTGCTGTTGTTTTAAATTAGAAGTAAATCTTGAGTGACATTGTTACAATGCAGTTACACTCGACAGTCGTTATAACATGGATGTTCCATACACTTCATGCCCGCTTTCGAGTTAGGAGTTACCAGGCACATAACTTAGTAAGTTAGTTTTGGGGGGGGGGAGATTTTTTATGCAAGTAAAAGTTATTTTCTTTTTTCTGAAAGAAATATCTCCAGAACTAGTAATCAAATGCTAATGCTTCTCCCATACATATCATATATTTCCTATGTGCGTCATGCCACATATTTCATAGTAAATGTTAAATGACATTGCTAAAATACATTTATACTTATAGTTGTTAAATTTAAAACATGTAACCCTTACGTGCAGCTGTATTTATATTATCCTGGCACATAAACTGCAACACAAGGTTACAATTCATTTTATGAGGTGCAGTGTCCTCATTTCCCCCACACCCATGCTGATTGGTCCATTCGATTTCAAGCTCAGATCTGCCAGCCAATGAGCTTTGAAAGTAGTTCTAAAAATAACAATTTAATATTTTAATTAAAAAATTAAAGAACTGTTCTAAAAATTGTCGCAATTAAATATATATTTTTAAGTTATACAATTTTGCTTTAAAAAAATCTAACAGAATAAGTAGTTCAATTGATGGCTTTTTTGGGGGTAAAGAGCGAACTGAAGACTAAATCCCACTACTTAGACTGCCTTTGTAGAGGCCCAAAACCCCATCGTAAACTGTCTCTACGGGTTTCTATTTATATTTCACATTCGTCATAAAATATTTGTTCAAAGGCGTCAATCCTAGGGTGGCAGGGTAGGTAGGCTAACCCTAAAATGTTCACACTGCATTAATCAGTAATCACTAGAACCAATAACTTAGATTTGGTTCATAAAAAAATATGTTTAACTGTCCCTGAAATTTTAAATGTTTGGCGCCTATGTTAAGGGGTTGGGACCCAACTGGGACCCACCATTCTGTAGTGGTCGTTCTCTGAAGATGATCTTTGGTTGGTTTTGTCGCCATAGTTGTAACCTCCTCTTGCGTTGTTCTGCGGATGTATAAATAAATTAATGAATGTATGAACAAAACTTATTTAACCTCGCCTGGCGGGGCAACGACAATATAACACAGGTGTTCCGTTTCATAAACTTTTTACAAGTTACCATAAATTTGTGGGTGAATATTTTTTTAGATGTTTCTGTGTGACTGGTAATTTGGATAACCTATTAGTGACCACTGGGTTGGAACAGTCAGGTATCTTGCTCAAGGACACATAAGCCTACAATGGTAGCATCGTTGAGCTTTGAACCTCAAACCCATGGGCTACAGCTAGACACTCTAACCACGGTGCTCCGGCGGGAACGTGTAATATATGGGGGTGGGAACCATAAATAATTTAATCAATGACCAAACAATTGCACTATTAATTAACTGTGACGTCATACACACCTGTGAATCAAACAATCGATTCCCGTTCGCTCTCGTCGCTGTCGCTTCGCGCGCCCTGTTATTCGATCCACGCGGGTTACTGAGATACACGTCACAATTCACAACCGCGATGCACAATAGTAAAATAATGCGTCGCATATTCGTATGTATCTATGCCTTAAAATAACTGCATAAAACGTAATAAATTTGGTAAAACTTTCTGCTATACGTATTTTAAAAGAAGGTAAGTTAAAAGAGTACAAAATAAATTAAAAACGTAATCATCTCTTCGGATTTCGTTTGTATGTAAGTCGTAAAACAACCGCCAAGCATAAAACAATAAAACATGATAAATTTTGCAAAACGGTATGCTATACGTGTTTTTGATCGAAAAACAACATAAAATAACTTAATTATGTCTTCGAATACGAAACTGAATGACGTCAATTTTCGTTCGTTTATTTTAGGCCTAACTTCGAGATCGAAGCTCTGGTTTGAAACTATAGCTACGAAGTCTTTCTGTTATGCGAGGCATACGATTTTAACAAATGTATTATTCTGGGCTAAGATGGATACCGTTGGCACGTTATATAAAGAAGGGTTGGGGAAGATGGGACATCTTTTCATTCTATTTTCTCGTCCCATTTGGTAGTAAACAAAAAATATTCAAAAAATTATTAAACCATATCCTCACGACTCCTATAGACCGTTGTTAATTGTTTAAAACCCGATCAGGATATTTGTATATTATTTGCTAAAAGTGTCCCACTTTCCTCCAAAGTGCTGTATTTATCCTATATTTTTATGAGATACATAATATTCCATGAGATACATAATAGCCTTTTACATATAAACCCAACTCGCTTCTATCGTTGGTTAAATACGTTATATTTACCTTGTGTACTTTGAACTATGAGCTTATATTTGTCAGAAATTACCATTTCCTGCCGTCAGTTTTAAAATCAATACATATATTTTTAATATAAACAATTATCTGATACTGTTGTCACACATTATCCCGTATTTCCTAATCGTGTTTTAACAATTCATTTTTAAAGTGGTGAATATACGGTTAAATAATTCTTTTAATATTCTTTGTTTACTACCAAATGGGTTAATAAAAGTAATAAAAAACATGTCCCATCTTACCCCAACCTACTACATTACTTCCTATGCGAATTGCATTAATTTCTAACTGTTGTAGCTTTAGCGACTTTATACTAGATGTCTGTCGCTATACCCATACAGTGCTATCGTACGCTTACTGTTTGTCCATTTGGTAACCCCATGCTTGCACTTTTAAGTATTACGTTCTATTCTTAGCAAGCTTATATGAAAGCAAAAATAACTACATCGGTCGCTACTTTGATATGGTAGGTTCCCACACAGTAGGACCTTACTGTCACCTCTTATTTAGATAATTGGACACAGTGAACCGTACATCAGGTCACGCAAATAGATCTAAATATTTTATAAAGCTGCTGCATTCCCTGCTTTGTCACGTAGTTCCGGGTCCACTATTATGATGTCACACAGCCTACTCTTATGTCACAGAACAGCTAAACTGAGCGACCGTTGCTAGCACAGGATATGATTTAGAATTAGATTCTCCCACTACTGACTTCTCTGTTTAGCTATGAAAGTTAGTTACGTAGCCTGGGGCCAAACTAAGCGCACGTGAATCACTCTAGCTGCGCGACTCACAATAACGCCTTATACCGAAACAATGCTGCGACCATTGTGCGTTTCATCATGTGACTGTGACGTAGTATCATGTCACGCGTCCTCCTGCCCTCGCACTTTTACGAAACTATTGTCCAGTGTGCTTATATTTCTATTGATTATTATGACGCAGGTGTAAGTTAATAATAGGCAGGTCGGTTAGCGCGATATCGGTTAATCAGAGCAGTCAGGATAGTGGACCTATCACCAGTATGAGTTATCTGATGCAGGTTTGCTACCACGCATAATGCAATACAGGGACAGTTTATATGAGTTGTATTAAATGTATATAGACGATACACACAGTGTTGTATATAAGCACGGATAGCCTTCCGTCATTAGCTATTAGTATAGACTTGAGGCGGATAAATACGATAATAGACGAAGTTCGACTAAGTCCAAGGTCTCATAGCGTTCCTTGCTTTAGCTCTTAGGACGTAGAGTATAAGCGTAAGGTGTATTTATGACTGCCACATAACGCTAACCAAGCTTTTTAATCTTAGTTTAAAATTGGTCGTCCCCAAAAAAGCTTGTTTATAGTTTGACTATGCAATAAAGAATAAACGTTAGGTGTTCTACTAACAGTTTTTGGTCAGAGATCGGTTTGCGCGTTTAACTTAGAGTTGCGTGTCAGCTTCAGTTCAAAAGCGTTGTTTAAGTGTGTATATTTCCGTTTACAAAATCCTGTAGCTGGTTTTACGCTGGATGTATAGTTCTAATTATGACATAACATAAATAATTTTATCCTTTCGTGTACGATAGCGAAGATCAAACAATTAAAACAACAAAGAGACGGGAATTAGCTGCAAAACGACAATCGTAAAACACGCTAGGATAAAACTAGTATCTGCCTTCTGGCTTAAACTATAAATTAAGTTTGACGTAACTGTTGCCACGCCTGTGTCACTTAATCGCTACAGAAATCAGAATTAATCTAGAATATATTTAAACTTAAACTTAAACTTGGAATTTTTCGCCCGAAGCGAGTTACTGTTCCAATTTATTTCATTGTCTTACGCGCGCGTTCTCTTTCACGTTTCTTACATTATGACATCATATCTTTATTATTGTGACATTAAACAAATAAAGTCGTCTTGTGTTACAGTACTGAATATAAGGAAATATGAAACAAGTTCCAATCTTTGTGCTGTTGGCAACATTGCTGCAGATATGTGTGGCTGATATATATATGCATAATCCAAGGTGATTAAGTTTAATGAATATGTATAAGACCTTTATATTGTCCTGTTTATAATGTTTATATTATCTGGTAAACTGGTTACACCATGTGTGTATAAGAAGACACCCATGTTATAACTCGACAGTGAGCATGAGGTGTATGAATACACCATGTGTGCCTGGTGTATAAGAAGACACCCGTGTTACAACTCGACAGCAAGCATGAGGTGTATGAATACACCATGTGTGCCTGGTGTATAAGAAGACACTCATGTTATAACTTGACAGTGAGCATGTGGTGTATGACTACACCATGTGTGCCTGGTGTATAAGAAGACACCCGTGTTACAACTCGACAGCAAGCATGAGGTGTATGAATACACCATGTGTACCTGGTGTATAAGAAGACACTCATGTTATAACTTGACAGTGAGCATGAGGTGTATGAATACATCATGTGTGTCTGGTGTATAAGAAGACACCCATGTTATAACTCGACAGTGAGCATGAGGTGTATGAATACACCATGTGTGTCTGGTGTATAAGAAGACACCCATGTTATAAATCGACAGTGGGCATAAGGTGATTTTTGATTAAACTATCCTTTGAAAATTACTCCATTGTTTTGGACAATGCATCATAATTGCTATTGTTTTATCAGAGGTTCAAACAATCGTTACAATGAGCGTGGACGAGGTAGAAACAATGCAAACCGCATGTTTGATTCACAGAATAATAACAGGGGAGGCTATAATGTGGGCAACTTGTACTACCATGTTGGGTCAAAGCTACAAATTGAATGGTGGGTATTTATATATTGTTGTACACAGTGGCGCAGCCAGAAATAAATAAGGAGGGGTTTTAATCAAAAAAATTTCAAAATATGTTTTTTTTTTTAATTTTTTAAATTCTTTTTTTTTGGTTTAAAAGGGGGGGTCACAACCCCTAAACCCCCCTGGTTGCGCCACTGGTTGTACAGCATCTAATCTTAACCAGCGCCAAGTCAAAGGTCATAGGTTGTTTATAGGGGATTAGGGAATATTCAATACCCCCCTCATGGCTTTGTTACTTTTAGAGATTGTATTGTTTTGTACATTAGATACAGACTGCTGCAAAATCTTTGTTTAATGTACAAGCCGACAAGCAAACATCATTTCCTAACCAGTGTAACATGGCTCTCCAAGATTAATTGCTTATTAGGATTGATATATCTGTGCTCATGGCTTTGTTAAGTTTAAGATGCCAGTTGTATTTTACACCATTTATAAACCACTACCCAGAGGCACCCACTAAACAGTTAAAGTTATACAGTTTTCAAAATATGGTTTGGTGGGAGGATACGGGACATTTTTGTCACATAATATTCAAATATCCTGATTATATTTTAAAAATTAACAACGGTCTATGGATTTCGTGAGGATACGATTTTATAATTCTTTAAATATTCTTTGTTCATCACCAAATAGGACGAAAAAATAGAAGGAAGAGGTGTCCCATCTTCTCCCACCCTACTATATATAATAAATTAATATAGAACCCTTTGTTTCAGGACAAACCAACATTCGTGTGGTAACCAGAATGCTCATTGTGACATCATAATCCAATATATGTGTGGGGACTTGGTGCGAGACGGGACTGTCACATCCACTATCCCCACCAACCCCACTATGTGTAAGAACCTGGATTGCAACAACGACAAGACTTATGGGATGCACGAGGATTTCTACAGCTACATTAACTGCAGGTCAAGAGAGAGAAATCGTGGGCTCTTTAATGCAGATAGAGTGAGTTTACTACATAGTTGGTTTCATTATATTTGTTATCTAAACTTAAGTTAAGCGGTAGCACCATGGGTGTTGGGGTGGTGGGTCAACTCTGGCTAAACCTCAGGTCCCATGGCGTGCCTCGCTGTTGGACCTTTATAGAATAGAATGTAGACTAGAGCAATAGGCTCTTGCCCAATCTTGGGGCCTATGAATTGTCTCACTGTAGGACCTCACCCATATAAAATAAAATGTACATATACAATGTTGGGTAATGGGCCAAATCTACACTTAAAATCTTAACTGCTGTACCTAACAGAATAGAACAGTTGTGAGTAAAAGAACAAACAAAAAATATCTACGCTGACCTGCGCTAAAAATGGAGGATATAGATATTTCTTTGTTTGCCATCTGTAATTTAACCAAGTTCTCCTAGGCCCAAGTTATATTTACCCTCAACATTGCCCTAATATTATGTTGCTACTGTTGTTTTGTATACATAGGATACAAATATAGTTAACCTAACCAAGCCAACAAAACAACCCCACAGACCACAGACAAAGTGTAATTTCTCATACACCAGCCATTTATGGGAAGCCTATAATTTGTGAACAATCTTCCTACACAGGTACATCGTTACCCTGATCCTAAACCACCAATAATAGCATTTATTGGCAGTCACAAAACTTAAAAATAAATTGCTTTTGTTGCTGACATACTTTCCCGGTCGTTTCTGCTAGCAACAGTGCTTGTGATGTCACAAACATGTATTTTTACTTGCGGTTTTTGTGGGAATGTTGCAAAATAACCCGTTTAATGTCAGTTTTGCTCAAAATTGTGGCAATTACTGCATTTCAAATGCGCCCGCTTTTAGATGTGTTTTTTACAACTAATCTCCTTTGTTCATGTCACAACAATGCCCATTCAAACATAATAGTCGTTAATTTAGAACACCCATTGTTACATCACCAGCATAACAATGTCTTTATGATTTCAGAATCTAAGGACAAACCAAGCAACAAGAACTCGACAAAATCAGAACGGAAACAGGCGCGGTTACGAATGTCCCGAGGAGAGAGATTACTATCCATACTGGCACCCAATGCCTTGGAAGGTATTCCATTTAGTGCTGAATAATATAATATCTGTTGCCATATGTTTTTGTGGTAATGGAAAACCCTGGCCTAAATAGCAGAACACCATATGTATATAAATGTATTTATTGCTGAATAAAGTTATATACGTTGTTTGGGGTTGTTTTTAAGTTTTTTGGAAAACTCTAGGCCTAAATCCCAGAACACCATATATAGTGGGGTGGGGGAAGATGGGACACCTTTAGCACATAATATCTAAATATCCTGTTCCTGTTTTAAACAATTAACAATGGTTTATGGGAGTCGTGAGAATACGGTTCTATAATTGTTTGAGTGTTTTTGTTTACCACTAAATTAGACCCATCTTCCCCCACCCTACTATATGTATAAATGTGATAAAAAGTTTAAAAAGTAATGTATTTATTGCTAAAAAAACAGATAACTGTTACCAGTTTGTTTATGGTGCTTAGTTAGGGGTAATGAGCCAATTCTGGCCTAAATCCCATGTCCCCTGACATTTCTTTTTGTAAAAAATAAGAGGCTATGGTGGCACTTGTACCAAACAATTGCTTGTGTCTTTGTTTATGAAATATAAAGTAGGACATTTATAGTCACTCCGTGTGTTTTTATGCTTCATATAGGCCACAGAAATGTAAATATAAACTAAATATATATTTACATACATTCATAAGTTTTGAATCATAATGTTTATGTTTATATATTCTTTTAAATTTGTTAAACAATACCAAAACACTGTACACAGAAGAAAACGAATAAAAAATGTTTTGGTATGAATTCTTTATATTATGACATCACAAATAACATTTGTCTTTGTCTAGAATTGTCTGTTGTCTGTGACCTATGTCATGCATTATGATGTCATAATTCTACCTGTTTCCTGTCATTCACCTAAATCAAACCAAATATGATGAATTAAACTTGATTGTTAAATAGAAACATTTGTTACAAGTTTTCTATTATAGCAATTGGGTTGCTAAAACACATATAACTCAAGGACCCCCTAACGTAACGCTTATAAAACTTTTTGTGAATAAGCCCCCCAAAACTAATCATCCATAAAGTAACATGAAAACTTGTAAGCTAGCGGAGATGTATGAAACAACCGTGTTATAACGACTGTAGTTGCCCCGCCATGCGAGGATAAATAAGTTACATACGTGGTAACTTTTAACCAGGCACGAGGTGTATGAAACAACCGTGTTATAACGACTGTAGTTGCCCCGCCATGCGAGGATAAATAAGTTACATACGTGGTAACTTGTAACCAGGCACGAGGTGTATGAAACAACCGTGTTATAACGACTGTAGTTGCCCCGCGATGCGAGGATAAATAAGTTACATACGTGGTAACTTGTAACCAGGCACGAGGTGTATGAAACAACCGTGTTATAACGACTGTAGTTGCCCCGCCATGCGAGGATAAATAAGTTACATACGTGGTAACTTGTAACCAGGCACGAGGTGTATGAAACAACCGTGTTATAACGACTGTAGTTGCCCCGCCATGCGAGGATAAATAAGTTACATACGTGGTAACTTGTAACCAGGCACGAGGTGTATGAAACAACCGTGTTATAACGACTGTAGTTGCCCCGCCATGCGAGGATAAATAAGTTACATACGTGGTAACTTGTAACCAGGCACGAGGTGTATGAAACAACCGTGTTATAACGACTGTAGTTGCCCCGCCATGCGAGGATAAATAAGTTACATACGTGGTAACTTGTAACCAGGCACGAGGTGTATGAAACAACCGTGTTATAACGACTGTAGTTGCCCCGCCATGCGAGGATAAATAAGTTACATACGTGGTAACTTGTAACCAGGCACGAGGTGTATGAAACAACCGTGTTATAACGACTGTAGTTGCCCCGCCATGCGAGGATAAATAAGTTACATACGTGGTAACTTGTAACCAGGCACGAGGTGTATGAAACAACCGTGTTATAACGACTGTTGTTGCCCCGCCATGCGAGGATAAATAAGTTACATACGTGGTAACTTGTAACCAGGCACGAGGTGTATGAAACAACCGTGTTATAACGACTGTCGTTTCCGGCTACACGAGGATAATTAAGTTACATTGATACATTCATGTTCAATATTATGCTAATGTTAATATGATATTTTCCACACAGGATATCGCTGTTTTGACGAATGATGTCTCAAGATGCCCCATGTATAAAACAGAGAGTCAGAACGTTAAGGATAGATATGCTTGTGATGTGGACAATAACTACCTCTACATGGTATGTTAAAGTAAATACCTCTACATGGTATGTTTAAGTAACTACCTCTACATGGTATGTTTAAGTAACTACCTCTACAAGGTATGTTTAAGTAACTACCTCTGCATGGTATGTTAAAGTAATTACCTCTACATGGTATGTTTAAGTAACTACCTCTGCATGGTATGTTAAACTAACTACCTCTACATGGTATGTTTAGATAATAACTTTCTGCTCCATCAAATCTCTGGGATAATAGCCCATATCTGGCCTAAAAATGCAGCACTTCATTAATGTAGAATAAAAATAGAATCCAAATTCAAAGCTGACAAGGCCAACATATTGACCTGTCTTCAATACCCCATTTAAAACAATCCACTCCACAGAGATCCACCTCTAACTCAGGAAACAACTTGATTCCGATCACTAAAGATGAATGCGAGGCTTTCAAATACACAGTTGGCAATACACAGGTACTTTGTGGTATGATGTGCCTTGTATAAGTGCTATTACCTCTATCATGGGTTTTTTTAGCAGTTGTAACGACTGTCGTTGCCCCATCATAAACAAGTTACATTCATCTAATACTTAACCATTTACCCCCCTAGTACAATAGTAGCAGCGTCGAACCCTCATCCTATGAGCTTACTTAAACCCCTATCACCCTTACTGCAACTTAACCACTTATTTAAGTCATTGTAACTTTACAATACAACGGCACATGAAAGCGATATTTTCAGCCATACAGAAAAAACGCACCAACAAAGTTACATAAGTAGTAACAAATTGCATTCATTCAATGCTTAAACCCCTTATTACAGTAGAATGGTGCATGGAAGCGATCCTCACAAAACATATTACATAGCATATTTATAGCTTATTACAGCAGGTCGCAGCATAATATAGCATATTCAAATTGTAACTTTACAGTATAACGGCACATGGAAGAGATACCCCTCTCACGGGATCGCCGCCCCTGTGTGTCACATGAACCGATGGTCACGTGATAATCATCTCGGAAACACAGTGGGAGGACAAACGTTCAACTTTAATTGGACGATCCCTAATGATGTGAATGAAAGATGTGTATTAAGAATGAGGTGAATGTTTAGAAAATATAAATTATAAAAAAGTATATTTATAAATTATAATGTTAAAATTTATTCTTTGAAAATATATTATAGTAGGGTGGGGGTAGATGGGATACCTTTGACACATAATATCCAGATATCAAGATCGTGTTTTAAACAATTAACAACGGTCTATGGGAGTTGTGGGAATACGGTTTTATAATTCTTTGAATGTTGTTTGTTTACTAGCAAATGTGACAGGAAAATGAAATGTTTTCTCAGCTTCCCCACCCCACTATATAAAAATTCCCCGGGACCTCAACCACATAGAATAGATTGCATTACGTTTTACGTTCAATATAATATAATGTATAGCGAGGGTTAAAAACATTAAACGCAGCTTATAATTATTCGTTAAAATATTGGACCTTCCATAGATACAACATTTCAACCGGCGATTACGATCGCGACAACACAACTTCTCTCCATAATAATCGGCGCAGAAGAGACGGACCTGGTCCCGATGTTTGGTCCCGGCAAGGTTTGTCCAACTTATGCTAAAATATACTTTGATGAAAAAATAATTGTAACAAATTACTTGACTAAGATTTTTCTGTATTGAAAATAGTTAAACATGAAAATAGTTAAACATAAATGTTTGTTATTTGTCAACTTGCTGTAGCAACCACGCTTTTTTTCTTCCAATTAAGTCTTAATATGTTTTAATCGTAAGCGTTTTTTGTTTTTAATATTTTTCAATCTTTGCTACCGTAATTAATGAGAGAAATAAAATTATTATTTATAAAATTATAAAAGCGATTCCTTATACCAGGTCTTACGCAAGCAGAAGGCACGGCTCGCGGGTATTTGTTCAGGAACAATCCTACTGTTGATATATTTGGCCTTGATAAGTTGAAGCTACGACTAGCACTTGCCACTCAACAATATGGACGAACCTTCCAGGATCGAAGCCACACGTTTGCCATTCGACCAAGACCCCCTGGTGTGCCTGAAGGGGCAACAATTGATAATGTTAATGTGAGGGGAAAACGTGGGAATATTGTTCAGGTAAGAAGATGGTAGTTTTTATGTAGGAGAATTATAACATGGGTGTGATATATTATACACCAAGTGTCTGCTTAAGTGTTCAACAAATAAGAGTTATTTGAATTATAATAATTGTTTTCAATTACCATACTAATCTGTTCCATACACCTCATGCCTGTTAATAAGTTGACACATATGTAACTTTATTGGTGAATAAACCCCTTGGTGACCACTAGTTATAAATTAGAACACACTCCCAAATTGCTGGCAGCATCAAACGGCAAAACTGATACCTTTGCCACGGCACCAAAACTAACTTGTTCCCCCCCTCTCCAGGTTTACCCTGGTGTTGAATACGACTTTGTTCCGAACACCGTCCAACTTACCTCCGGTGGTTACGCTCACATACAGTGGACAGGATCCGATTCCAACCCCAATAATAATGATGGGCAAGGAAGGCAAGGAACGGATAGAAGCAACATGGTCATGATAAAAGCACCTGTAAGTGTATACATGGTTATAAAGGGAATTTATTAGGGTTTATGCCCTCACTAATTTGAAGCTATATTTATATATATTTTGTAAATGTAAGTACATATGGTAGGGTGGGGATGACGGAAAATATTTATTCCCACCAAAAAAATCAATTCAATATATATGCCCGTTCGCGCTTATATTATTCACAACATATTTCCTTTATTTGTCATAATAATGCCAACATCCTTTATGACCAAATAAAGTGAGTTATTGTGTCCGCTACCTCATTATGTGTCATCAATTTACTGCCTTTGATTGGATCAGTTAATTATGATGTAACAACGGTATAACAGTGACATCATAGTGGCAGATAATAGACCATTGTTCTCAATAAAAATGGATTATCGTATCCATTGTTTTATAAACCACCATTATGACTCAACAATGATTCATCAGTTAAAAAATTTCCATTGCTGAGTCATAATAATACACCTGCAAATTTCCTTTGATTAAATGTTTATTATTATTGCACAATGTGTAAGACAGTGGTTAGCGCGCCTGCCTGTAACCAAGAGGTAATGGGTTCAAGGCTCGTTGCTGCTACCATTGTGGGCGTATGTGTCTTTAGGCAAGACACTTAACGGCAATTTCTCCAACCCAGTGGTCACTAATGGGTTGTCTAAATTATCAGCCATACAGAAAAACAATCACCAACAAAGGTACATACGCGGTACCTCACAAGCGAGAACGAGGTGTATGAAACAGAACACCTGTGTTATTACGACTGTCATTGCCCCGCCATGCCAGGATAAATAAGTTACATTCGTAAATAAGTTACACTCGATAAATAAGTTACAAACAGAAACCCCTTGATTTTCCCCTGCCACGTGAAGATATATAAATTACATTCGTTAAAATTTCTTTTATCTAAACATTCAATATACCAGGTCTACCCTAAAGGAGACCCGCTTACAAAGATAGGAAGGTTTGGTCAGTTGTCATCCAGCATACCAGAGCATTTAAACATCGCATCTATCGGTGGATTGCCGATATCTGATCTCAAGTATCTCGCTACACTTAGCAGTAAGTTGGTTTATTATTATTTGATAACATAACTTTAGTTATCCATGTTGGTATTTCTAGCCCACAGTTTTTTTGTTCGAGGCACGATGTTACCATTGTAGGTGGGCGTATATGTCCTGGTCACTATGGATTATCTAAATTGTCAGCCATCTAAAAAATTATTAGTTACATACGATGCTGGTTCATTATTACAAGGTGTATGAAACAGAACACCTGTGTTATAACGACTGTCGTTGCCCCGCCATCCGAGGATAAATAAGTTACATACATGGTAACTTGTAAGTTGGCACGAGGTGTATGAAACTGAACACCAGTGTTATAACGACTGTTGTTTTCCCGCCAGGCGAGGATAAATAAGTTGCATTAAGTTAGAATTAACCAAAAGATAAACAAGTTGCATTCATTCATCTTTTATTATTCCCACAGACAAACATGAAACAGAACATCCATGTTATAACGACTGTCGTTTTTAGAGCACAAAAGAATAAATAAATTATATTCCTTCATTCTTTCATTTATCTTTTCTTATTCCCACAGACAAACAGTTTGGTGGAGACATGGATGAATTGAACGAAGCTGGAACTTATTTTGATCTCGGTCTGCGTAAAATCACAAGCACAGGCATATATAGTTACATGTGCACGAGGAACAATAACTTCTCCAACCGGAGCCAGAAGGGGAAGATGGTGGTCATTGATTCAGCCGTAGCAAGCGATACAATTGATAGCCAGGGTGGGGCCATCACTGTAACTGGGTAAGATCGTTTTTTGATTTATTTTCCCCTTAGTTGGGTAAAGGTGGCTGTACACAGTATCCGGCGTGCGAATTTGCATGCAAAGTTGTATGCAAACCCATTACTGAGTTTCGCATGCGGCAGCGAAATCCGGACAAAACAGACAAATTCCGGATACTGTGTACAGCAGACGGTTATTTAGTATACTGCTGTTGCAGGGTAATATGGTTTGGGGATATCACTGTAACGGGGTAAGATGGTTATTTGCGCATTTTTCTTCTAAAATTAGTTAAAAATAACTTGGGGGGTCTCTTTTACCTTTTTTTACTAAATTTTTCTTCTCTATAACTTCTTTGTAGTGATATTAATTTTGTTGCAAAACTTCATCTGACCATTGTTTTCATACGGCAGTGAATCGCCCACCCTTATGAGGGTTCCACGTGGAGCATTGACTGCACCCATGTACATGGAGTTATGGGAACTCAGCAGTAACGAGTTCACGGTAAAAGTGTTGCCACCACATAGTGACTTGGTGTCTGATGTCGTCCATGTTACACCAGATGTAAGTTTCCAATAAATTGTTTGTTTATTTCTTCTATTACATTACCATTGGGGAACTATTTTTTTGGATTTTGTTTGAAATCTTTTAGTGACATTTTTAAAATACACTCATAGTTGTCAAACATTGGGAACCTCATTGATTAATATGGTGAATGCAATATACTTTGGCTCTGCTTGTTTGTATAGACACCTAACAGCAGGGTAAAATCTTGGGTGACATTGTTAAAATACAGTTATACTCGTAGTTGTCAAACATAGGGAACCTCATTGATTAATGTGGTGAATGCAATATACTTTGGCTCTGCTTGTTTGCATAGACACCTAACAGCAGGGTAAAATCTTGTGTGACATTGTTAAAATACAGTTACACTCATAGTTGTCAAACATAGGGAACCTCATTGATTAATGTGGTGAATGCAATATACTTTGGCTCTGCTTGTTTGTATAGACACCTAACAGCAGGGTAAAATCTGGGGTGACATTGTTAAAATACAGTTACACTCATAGTTGTCAAACATAGGGAACCTCATTGATTAATGTGGTGAATGCAATATACTTTGGCTCTGCTTGTTTGTATAGACACCTAACAGCAGGGTAAAATCTGGGGTGACATTGTTAAAATACAGTTATACTCGTAGTTGTCAAACATAGGGAACCTCATTGATTAATGTGGTGAATGCAATATACTTTGGCTCTGCTTGTTTGTATAGACACCTAACAGCAGGGTAAAATCTGTAATGTCATTGATAAAATACAGTTACACTCATAGTTGTCAAACATAGGGAACCTCATTGATTAATGTGGTGAATGCAATATACTTTGGCTCTGCTTGTTTGTATAGACACCTAACAGCAGGGTAAAATCTGTAATGTCATTGATAAAATACAGTTACACTCATAGTTGTCAAACATAGGGAACCTAATTGATTAATGTGGTGAATGCAATATACTTTGGCTCTCTTTTTTATTTATTCTTCTTTATGAGTGAGGTCCTTGTCAAGGACCTCAGGATTTAGGCCAAGTTTGGCTCATTACCCCAACAAACATAAAGCCCATGCAAGTCCTATGTGCGACTGGTGCCGTGATACGCATCGCACTCAGACGCATATTTTTTGTACCATTTTTTTTTATCCCTGTGTGAATACTAGTTACCACACTAATATTATCTCACTCAGCAACAAAAACAACAGCCATTTTAAATAGCAAATCCACATAGATGTATATGCCTATTATAACCTGACAGTGAGCATGAGGTTCAATATAATAACCCACATCTCCAAACAGGGTGAACTCTCGTCCAACGGAACACAAATGCAAATCGACATGAAACTCAAGGAGGACGTCGGGTCCCTTTATGATGTCACAGTGTATCGTTCAACTGACGGTACAACGTCATGGGTACAGCTAGAATCTAGCGGAAAAAGTGGAGGGATTGTCTCATTCCAAACTTCTTCAGGAGGCCACTTTGTGGCAGCAAAGAGCGTAGCACCAGGTCCTATGGCAGGTGAGAAAAAATTCTTTTTTTTTACCTTTTTTTAGTTTTTTTTGTGTCCTGGTCCTTTGAGAAAAGGATTTGTGTTTTTACTTAAAAGAATGTAACATGACCTATTTACCAATGACTTTCTAGGGGTGAATAATTTTTTAGGATTTTTTTTAGTAGTGGAGCTGATGAAATATGTTTTAAAAAGACTCTTTAAGCTTTATAGGTTAAAGTTTGTATTTTTACTTGAGCCCATAATAAATTATGCCTGACAGGTATAGGTTCAAAACTATGTTTTCTTAAGACTTGTTATATATTTGTAGGTCTAATTTTGGGTTGTATAGTCGCATTCATTCTCATCGTTGTTGTTGTTGTACTTGTGCGACAAAACAAAATCACACTCAAGGGTTATGGAGGAAAAGTTTAGCTGGGGAATCCCCGGACACCCATGACCTGGAAAACCCCTTGATTCATGTCTTGTTACGTAAAGTGACGTTTAAAAAAAATATATATAAAATATTAATTTTTATAATCATCTGGCTATTAATGAAACTTGTTTTATCTAAAATTTTAAAATCTTCTGCCTTTTGTCTAAAAGTGAAGTTTTTACAAAAAATGTTTTTTCTCAAAAACATTAAAAAATATTTGTTTTTACAGCGAAGTTATAACATTTAATAGAGCATAGTATGTCGAATTGTCACAAAAATTATAAAATCTTAACTTTTTTTGTATATTTCTCTATTGCACTTCTATATTCTCACTTTAGGGGAATTCCGAGCACTTACATAACATGTTCCTATCTTAAATATTAATAAATATATCTCAAAATGCAAATCATGGATAATTTTATTCTTCGAAACACCTCGATTGTTGACTGTTTTGTGGGTCCTGTAAGTCTAGAGCGTTACACTTGGGATAAAAAACTTTTGTATTTAAACGGGTATAGTCGAGTGTCAAGTTTAAATACAAAGCGTATTAATCTCAAACCTTTTGAGGCGGTGTCTTATATTCCAATTAAATATTGATAATTGGCGCATTGAAAAACATTTTTTGATGGGGAGGTTGTCTGAAAACTGATGCTTTAAATCATTTTGGGGGAAGTCGGTCCTCCTTGACCACCTTGGATGTCCGCCACTGTTGCCACACAAACCAAACTACTGCTGTAGTTTGGTGGTACCTTGATTGTAATCATTAACTCAGCGGCGGTTTATCGTAGCTTGCAAATATTTATTTCATGTAAGTGCTTTTGTATTGTTGTATAACAATGCTGTAGTGACGTAACACAATACGCGACTACATTGTCGTTAAATACCAATAGTTCGAAACAAGGATATGACGTCATATTAGCAGCATTTCTCGGCAACAGACAGTAAGAACACACACATGTTGTGTGTGTTGGTTTAACAGCCACGCTTTCTAACTGACAATCTTTAGCATATTTTTATTCATAACGACAATCGCCAAGTAGGTTTTATCCCGACGTGTTTTTTTTTAAAACGACTGTCTTTTACTTTTAATTCCATTCTCTTTGTCGTCTTGTTAAGCCGATCTTCGCTATTGTTTTCGAAGAGATCAGTTAAAAAATATGCTATAATCACTAAACGATAAAATGGAGTAGCATAATCAATATTCTCGTATATTTTAATTCATAAACTTTTCCAATAATATGATATGTTTTTATTAACGAAGATCAAACTCTTAAAGCAACGAATAGAATTAGCAACAAAACGACAGTCGTTAAACACGCCAGGGGTTAAAAATACCTAAGTAAAACTGAATAAATGTAACTTCTCGCGTGGCCAGAAAACGACAGTCATTATAACACGGGTTTTCATATTCACCAATCACCTCTGAGTCCCCCGAGTTACCATGTATGTTACTTTGCGGGTAGTTGAATAATAAAATGTCAAATAAAGGCGTCGCTGAATAAACAACACAAAAAACAAGGCAAGCGCAAATGGTACTGAGTTTAATAAACGTCAGAAAATGTTGCGAATTCAACATTTTCGAAGATTTTGCTTCATGGAGTTTTCCATAGTGCTCACAGTTGTTTTACTTCAAGCCCTCTTTTATAAGAACCGTCAACTATAGATATTTCGTCCCCACATCGAGCAAGTACAACGTTCAGCATGGATTTAAAATGTTCCTTCTTTTTTCCATGAACAACATACGGAGTGACTGTTTTCTCTTGTCGGTATCTTAGCTTCTGAAACTTTCGTCCACGCGTCACTTCCGCTTTACAATGCGTCGCGTCATCCGTTCGATCCTGCCCAGGTTTTGGGGGGTTTAGACTGAAGTGATATTCTTGCAGATGTCTTGTAACTCTCGTATCCGGCCACAGTAATATACTTTCTGTATGTTTGCTGCAAACTAGATTGGTTGCCGTATCACAAGTCATTTTATGGAGTTTGCAGTATAACGTTATAGAATTTAATCAAAATGCCTGGAAAGTACATAATATACATTTATTAAAACAAAATTCTCATTCATTTTTTGCACAAACAGTATACTCTAACTCGAAAGCGATACTGCGTCTGATACCTACGTTACACTTTGTTCAGATTGAATACAAATGTAAACTAACTGTCACACGCATTGTACTTACTGTTTAGTGTTTATATTATAATGTAACCTAGCAATGTATAGATTTGATTAAGTCACTAGCGCACGTTATACTTCTTTTCAGCACACGAACTCAATTTAGTTCACCATAAATGGAACTATTACAAAACTTTACATGCCCTATGACGTCACAATACACAATGCAAATTTGAAATTCAAATCCTACAAGCACGTGTTGAATTAAATCGTTGCCTGCAGCTTTAGTTTGTGATTTAGTGAGACTTTTTGTGTACTTAGTTAACCAAAAGTCCAAATTCCAACTTTAATCGGCCAACACTAACTATACATCAACCATACGCGCTTAGTTGACAGGATATAACTTATTTGCTGCTACTGTTGCCATACGCAGGTACAGTTTGCTATGTAAACTCCGCCCACTAACTTTGTTCGAAGCATATTTGTTTCTCTAATTATCGTTCCGTCTTTTGCATGGGTCACTTCATATGCCCACGCATTGTGTGCAGTATAAGTAGCCATCTAAGCCTGTCGCCTTTACCTCGAATTCTCGTAACTACTTAGACAAGGCAACCATAACGATACTGCGGGACAATAACAGTTAAGAGGTGGCTAAAATACCCGCGTACGGAAAGTGAAGTCAACGTAATTGGCCTCTGAACTCAAAACGATTTCCCTCCTATTATACGACTACCGGACAATGTAGACTTTATGACGTATAAGCGCCTGACAAAGCCACGCCTTCTGACGTCATAATAGTTAATTCAAACCTGCAAGTCAAACACAATCGTGGGTCGAATCGTCGCGTTTTTCTTTTCCCGTTGCTACATTCATGTTGTGTTTGTACAACCATGTGCCTCACTCAAGTTACACTACTGAACCACTACCAATGCGCTATAACAAGCCGTATACAGATTTAATGAAACATTACACCGTTACTTCGATAAAAGACGAAACGCAGAACTATTCGAGCTAAGTCTGGTGTTCTGTTGTCGTTTTCCCGCTTTATATCAAGGCTGTAAGAACGCTGTACAACGCTGACACAAACCAAACAACTACTTTCGCTTACGTTGCTTGCTTGTTTACTGCATAGATAGATCTCTTAACGCTGTTACCGTAAACAAGTTCATACAATATACATAATATTTACATGAATTTGCTAATATGTTCGAGTCTCTATAGTAAAATCCCATTTTAACAGCGGTTTATCCTACGGTTTAACAGGCGCGCTTTTCAACTCAGTATCTTTCTACACCTTTTACCCAAAGCGTTTTGAACGAATGTAGTTTTGCCGGTAATTCCCTCCTATTCGTTGCTTTAATAAATTGATTTTGCCAGTCGTGTTCGAAAGTGAAAAAAACAAAATATGTTACCATATAGCGCACGCATAGGTCGCCTACCGCTAACACTGCGCCCCGCACCCTTTTAATTGACTTAACCTACTCTACAGGCTTACATAGCTCATGGTGCATGCCGACAAACCTATTTTGCCACGGCTACCACATTATATATAGAGTATATCACTACGGGGTGACCTGCGTTTCTCCATACTTCCTTGAGTGTTTGTTCGGTCACATTCGCCATGTATCAGATGATTCTGACGTTTACCCCATTGTGATGTAACAACGTGGGTAGTTACGCACATTTTTACGCAAAAATAGAATAAATGAGAATGGGGCCAAGAAACCCATCCTTTTTATACCCAAAATTGAAAATACACCCTTTTATTACGTCACAAGGCCGAGTTTCCGCACGATCGACGCGCGACGTTTTCGAATGGAATGTGACGTCATAGTACTATGCCAATCACGCCGATTATTCAACTAGAAAGATAATTTTGTTCTAAGGCAAAGAATGTTAGTTTTGTAGTTATTTTACACGGAGATCTATTACTGCACCAAAATACATTATTGACGTCATTTGACGTCATAATCCACTGTAATAATCGCTGTTCTTTCGTCACGGAGCTTTAACTTTCAAAGTTATTAATTCAAACCCAAAAATTAAAGTTTATTTAATTCAATTTCAATTTTCCAACTTTATTACGAAATACGTTTTAGGTTAAAGTGGCTATTCATATCGTATACGAGTTCAAATATTACTTTATATTCTACGGGATTTAAGCACAACAGCTAACATTTAATATGTTTATACTAACGTACGCCTGATGCTTAAAAACATCTTATGGCCCAATACAACACTAAAGTGGTAACCTAATGTACCGTTAGCACATAATATCTCATATATGTCTCGAGTTTCTCAAGTTTTATACAAACATCTTAAGTTTTAAACAATGAACAACGCTTTTATGGAGTTCTGAGCATAGCGCAGGCCTACGCGTAAGGTTATAAAATCTTATGTACAAAAAAACTTTTAACAAAACTTTTAACAAAAAACTTATAAAATCTTATGTACAAAAAAAGTTTAACTACAGTCAACCACGCCCGATTACTAGGTGACAATAGTCAGCATATAAGAAGCTTCGCAAACCTTATATAAAGATAAATCAATATTCAAATCCACACGCATTGCCTTTGTGGAATCTTGCTTAAATAATTCAAAACCAAATTCGTCTTCACTGCACTCGGCTTTACCGCGAAAATAGACCTGTTGATGGGATCTTTGTTGACGTGTTTTGCAATTAAAATCTCATAAACAGCACTGAACTCTACTAAAAAATATTGGCCCAATTTATTGTAAAAAAAAGAAATATTTAATGACTATTACGCTGATATTGACCTTTTTGCTGCTTCAAATATGATCGTCGTTACTCTGGTTAAAAAATAGGTTGTGTGCATTTTAACAAATATGTGAACTTCGGCAAAAAGGAACAAAATTTTTCCTAAAATGACAAACGGGTTGACGGTTACTTGGGTTTATTCGGATGACCCAAGAAACCTGATGTAGCTATCAACACGACTATGTTGGCTTTATTTAAAATGCAACTGAATCGTTGCAACTGTTTATACTGACAGTAATAGCATTGATCTATTCTATATGCACCGAATATTACAACAGCTAAATCTTATATTTAAGGAGTAAGCAATCTTTTGCTGACTGCAAACGAAATTCTCTGCTGACTGCAAGCCAAATCGACAGGTAAACAACAAATAACACATCCGTTTGTATACCTCGTTGTATGTCATTTCTAAATCCTTGCACAAGGTTTTGCAGCTAAAAGGTGCAACATACAATCCTGACAGCGGGCATATGGTAGTACTGCGTACGGTCGTGAGGGTAACAAAGATGCAAAGAAAGCCTATTATAAGGTAACGCTATAATATACGTATACGTTCTTTACTACATGTGGACACATAATGTATACCAAGCAGGAGGTTTCGTTCTTAGTATAGCTTATTTATTAGTCCTATAACTATACTCCTTCATCATATTTCAGCTCAGTTTGGCTTATATATCAGTCCCCAACTACAACTCTTTCAACGCGGCTTATGGCTTAGTTTTTGGTTTATTATGCCAACTTCAAAGTAAACAATCCCTTTGATATTTAAATATTTCATAAAGAGCTAATAGTTCTCGCCAATACACAAGGGAAAGTCGATTGGTGTATTTTTATTCCAATTTTCCTCACAGAGATCATTTACTTAATTTGCGTTTAAATGAAAAGATGATCAAAAAACCAATAACGCTTGAATACAACTAGTTTTATTGTGGTTTAGTGGAAGATACATATAGTAGAGTGGAAGAGGACGGGACACCTTTAGCACATAATATCCAAGTATCCAAATCGTGTTAAAAAATTAACAACGATCTATGGAAGTCGTGAGGAAATGGTTTTATAAGTCTATGATTTTTCTTTGTTTACTACCAAATGAAAAATCTAATATAAATCTGTCCTCTTTCCCTACCCTACTATATAACATATGTTTTATTTATCTTTTTGAATACCATAGCCAATGAGAAATGGTCGATTAAAACATTGAAGAAAGAGAACGTAAACGCAAATTAAAACAACGAAGCCCCGCTTACGATTTACCAAGTTGGTAACATTGTGCTGGATTTCAAGAATTGAATTCAATACAAAAGTTCTTGAGTATAGAGGGAAGATATGATTCAAATTTCGATGCAACGGTTGTAAACAAAAGTAACTGTACTGGTGCTATGAAAATTTAGACTTAATAAGTTTCAATGTAACTTTATTCACGCGTGTCGGACAACGAGACTGATTACAACACGGCTGTATTTAATACACGCGGCAGTTAGAAAAACTTCATTTTACCGCAAGGTAGCGTACTGTCTCCACCTCCTGTCGGTAGCGTGAATTTGTCGCGCAAAATATTTCACCAAAAAAATCTGGCGTCTTCAATTCTTGTACAAATACAAACTACCACAGTATGTCTTCCATGCGTGACCTATACAAAACCCGTAAAATTAAAATTAGATTTTATTAAACTCTGGTTTGTTGTTGTTTGTGTTAAATTAATTCGTGCCCATTATTAACCACTCAACCACGAAGCGCGGCACCACGATTTTGATTGTTACTTAATTCAATACCCTACGAGCCTTTTATGCTTGCTTTTTTTTTCGTATTCTCTCGTTTTTTTAAATTTAATCAATGTATACTGATTGCTCTCAATTTTGAATTAGAAAAAAGCAAGGTTCTGTGTGATATCATAAAGTCTTACTTAATGCGTGTAGTATGTTTACAACAACAGTGTTCTCACATGTGAAGTGAGTAGCGTCAACTCTATTTTGTACATTTGGGTTAAATACGTATAGATCTATTCTATAAACCAGAAAGTAACTTAGAAACTGTAAAACGTAAGTTATTTAATTCTTTTTTGTCAGTTTTTAGTAGTGAGTATGCATTATTAAAAGGTTTTGTTTTTGAGTTGTTTCGGCTCAAATTGTTAATTTTCTATATCACAGTTTACAGCAACTAGTTTCGGCGTATTTGTTAACAAGTTATATTAAATGATTACAGTGTGAATGTAAATGTACCCTACATGTAAATGTACCCTACACCAAGTGTGAATGTAGTGTTCTAACTGTTAGTTAAGCCATAATGTAGGGTAATGGTAACAAGTCAGCTCTAGCCCAGGATCAATGATCGTGTGTCACGCTATAGGATCTCACTTATATAACCTGACCATAGAACACACTATGGTGTAGAGTGATGGACCAACTCTGATTTACATCCTGAGCCTTATGGTATACCTCACCAAGATATAATGAAATGTAAATTGAACGTAGAGTATTCTTAAGTGTCATTGTACCCATGATGCGATTACTTCTGCTTTTTACATTAATTTGTTTTCCATGGTTAAAGAATAGAAAACCATACAAACAATGAACCATCCTATCACTGTGTGTGTTGTTTAATTAGAACAAAAATTTAGTTTGTACTGTGTTATATCAGATTACTTTTGCTTTTCATAATTGAATTATAAGTAATATAAATATGAGATAATATTTTATTGATTTCTTTGATTGAACATTAGTTTATTGGATCTCGTTGAATAAAATTCCTGCATGTGAAATAGATATGTCTGTGATAAAAGTAATTGATACATTATAGCTTAGTTTAATGCCTCACAGCTCATTAACCTTTGATTAACCCATGAGAAATATCAGATAGCATGTTTTAGTAAATGGCTTTGTTGGCACAATATCAAGTCAAAGTTACATGTAAGAAGATATGGCTAAACATAAAATATTTAGTAGTGAAATTGACAATTACTCTATTGGCAAATGCAACATTTCAAAGATGATTTTGACTCCTGCCAAAATATCAATATAGAATTTAGAGTTATTTTAATCGGTCAAAATATCCAATATTGCAGTCATTCCAAAAATATTTTCCCAGAATGTAATTTGATGCAGAGGCTTTACTCTTGGGAGAAATAACTTATATCCTTTCCCTTCCCTAAGGTGCAGTAACTGTTTCACTTTTAATGGTCACTATTCATCTATTACACAGCTGTGTCTGACACTTTATTGACTCAGTAGGACTGTATTTGATCTTGGTTTTATGGACTCCAAAGATTTTTATATTGTTTGCATATCAACGTCAATGTTGTAGTTTAATATGGAAGTTTCCACGGTTACCAAAGCATTTAGATTTTTTATTATATCTTACAGTAAAAAGACCTCTTTAGTTAAAACTAGTTTTGTAGACTCATAGAATACAACAAAATGTTAAGGTTTATTGTGCTTGCTTATTGCTTATAAAGAATCTGTCAAAGTATCGGATGACTATAAAGTTTTGAAAAGCTTGCGAAATTTGGTGAATGTGTACTTAAGAGTGTTAAGACGTTTACAAACTATGAAAATGAATTGTTTTTATCATGGATGGAATACTAGAAATGTATAATGTAAATGTATTGCAGAATATTAGAAATTATTGTTGTAGGTATACAAACTCATGGTGTGTTTTATGCAAAGTTTAAATCATAAAGTCTGAAAGTAAACCTTTCTTGTATAATGCACTGTATAATGATGGAAATAAAATTGGTAGATAGAATATAGTTTATGTTTAAACGGATACAATCTAGTTGTAAGCTAGCATTTGAGTTTTTTGTTAATCCTGGTTATTGTTCTGTAGTAAATGTATCTGTTTATATGAATGGGAAATCAGATCAATCAGATGTCAGACACATTTGATTTTAATCCTACATTGATTAGATTATGACCGTCTGCTTTGCTAGAGCCGCCAATTCAATTATAACAGGACGTTAGGAAGTAAAAGAAATAGGTTAAATCTTCTTAACGATACGTAATCCATTCCTTTAAGCCAGGATAAATAATAAAATAAACAAATTGTTTTCAAGTTGAAATCATATTGAAAAAAATTGTGTAAGAAGTTTGAATGTTTGTTTTTTTACAGATGTTTTTATTGGTACATTGTATCTATAAGAGCGTTGTGCCGTATGTCGTTTACCGTTAATTCCCGTCTCTACGCTGTTTAAAATCTATCTAGAAATAGATTTGTTGTGGTCCTTAAAAGCCGTTTCCTGGATAATTACCCAGGATTTCCCCTTTATATATATATAAAAGGGTTGGGGGGAGACGGGACACCTTTAGCACATAATATCCAACTATCCTGATCGTGTTTTAAACAATTAACAACGGTCTATGGGAGTCTTGAGGATACGGTTTTATAATTCTTGAAATGTTCTTCGTTTACTACCAAACGGGACAAGAAAATAGAACATCACATTGTACCTCATTCTACTATATATGCTAAGTTGTTTGGTATTGCTGTTCCGGAAGTTATTGAAGCGATAGTTTCCTGTATGATCAAATCGAAATATGCAATCGTTGTATGTGTGTCTATAGGGCTTGTGATCGTTTACATTGCAGTCAATAACTCCTTAGCGGTGATTTAAAATGCAACGTATGTATTATATTTGTTTATACGTATCAAATAACTAATATAACAGAAATATCAACTACAAATCAACAGTCGTTACGCATTACAATACGTTATGGGCAAAAACTACATAAGTAAAAGTCCACATGGCCACCTTACAATACAATAATAAACGCACATGTAGTTGTTTTCAATTAAACCAAATTAAGATTTAATTGAAAGACAAATGTGCATTAAGATACGTAGATTAGATTAATTAAAACAAGCGGCGGGATCTGACATCCAAATGAAATGGTTAAAACACGTTATATTACCAATGCCTAATTTATTGCAAGTTATTCCTATTTGTTATAAATCGTTAACCGTAAAATCTAAACAGGATAAATGGTCTTCATATTAATATTAAATGTTTTGGTAACTTTGTAAATTGAGCTGTAAAATCTAAACAACATTCATCGCTTGCAAACCCGGAGTTTCCGCTGCATCCAATCAGGATTGCAGAAATAGAATTTTCGACGACGCCCATCTTATTCGACCTTTATAAATTTTTCATGCGATTTCCTCAGCGTAGCTGTAGCGAGGCACTTGGGACGTTGTAACGACATTGCAAACCTCAACTTGGGTCTCAAGGTTCAGTTTGAGTGTGTTTTATACGGGCTTGTAATTCGCCTTATGTTATTAAACTACAATAAGCGTATGTTGCTAAATATGTTGTTCTTCGTCGCTAAGCTTATGCCTGGTTTTTGTGTAAATTGGTTATAAAATTGTCGGTGCTTATAAATTCGAGCATTTGTAATTAATAGTTATATTGGTGTTTATAGTTGCATTTGTAATATCGGTTTCGTTAGTAAGTACTTAGATATACGCCCTAATATATTTGTATTACGACTTATGTATTTTGCTCGCTTCTTTTATATAAAAGTCGTATCGGTTTCCCTCTGTATGAACTAACTATCGAAAGGTTTATATCGCCCATATGTATAGAAGTTAAATTACTCTGTAACTTCTGCTACTAGGCTTAGTTTAAAATCAATTTTTATCTAAAATTGTTAATTTGGTTCCAATTTTTCGTATGGCTTTCGGCAAGACTTTAACGTTGATAAAAATAAACGTTTTAAACCCGGTCATTTGACTCTACAGAAGTTATAACTATCTAGCACTTGACACCATAAATAGGATGCGTCGTTCAGCGTTCAAGTAACATAAGTAGTCTGCACCTGTTCGTAGAGATGAGGCGTCTTTCTAACTGCATAGGCCTATAGGGTGTTGGAGGGTTAGAGTGTAATAACGCTATGTTGTGTGCAGGATGTTGGTGTGAATGGGATGTGATGCTAAAAACAATAGAAAAGGATGGCGGGTCGTTTTCTGTGGGCTAGTTTTAAAAGTTGTTCCTGGAGAGTGTGTAGTCGAACGGCGTGGCTCAGTGGTTGGACGCTTGCGTTTATGGATAGCGTGTTCCATGCTTGGTACTGATAGGGATAATAATAGGCGATGTTTTCTTGGGCAAGATACTCAAAAAGCATTGCTTCAACCAAGTTTTCACTGAATGAATTGTAACACCCTGCTGGTTGTAGAATAAATGCGCTAACTCTTGCCTGTATCTCAGGTCCCATGTTGTGCTTTATTGTGCCATATTGTATTTGTATAGAACCTCATCCATATAGTACAGAAATAGAAAGTCCAAAACCACACAGATAGGAAGACATGTTTCTGTATTCGCTCTTGTTTGATTTATTGCCTTGTTGGATCCCACACAACTTTGCAGTTGTTAGCGGCGTCTTCGTCGCCATTAATTAGATGTTGCCCGCTTGCCAATTTAGCGACGCTTTTGTTGCAAACGATTACAACTCCATAAAACTGCTGTAAAACTTATTTAGAAGGAATTTTACGGCTTCCCCGTAGATGGTTAGCTACATTAAATGTTTTAATCGAACATTTTACGCTTCAGAAGAACTAACATTCAGTGTGTAGGTTATAGGCCAAGTCGGAGAAATAGGATTTTTGTTCATTGTAAAGTGCGAAAATATGCAGAAAACAAGAATATAGCCTAACTAATGGTTTAGAAAAGAAAGAAGGAAAGAAAAAAGACTAAGAGGTTCATCACTCTTTAATCAAATATATTTTTGTTTTTATATTTAAACGGCAAGAAATTGGCGGAATATATGTCTCACTGTTGGGACTTGATTTTTGTCCGCCTCGTATTTAGTAGCAGTCTCTACTTAGTTGTAATGCAACTAGAATCTTTCAACGGTATGAGTGCTAGGACAGGGCCAGATTTACAGAATATATAGATATAGTGGGGTGGGGGAAGATGTGACACCTTTAACACATAATACCCAAATAGCCTGATCGTGTTTTAAACAATTAACAACGGTCTGTGGAAGTCATGAAGATACGGTTTTATAATTCATTGAATGTTTTTTGTTTACTACCAAATGAAAAGAGAAAACTAAACGAAAAAGTGTCCCATCTTCCCCCACCCTACTATATCAGAGTTATTTGTTTGGGTATTTTGTAACAATAAAAAGCGTTACAAACTAAGTCAGTTTTCAATATGTCGTTTATCTTTCAGTTAAAACCTTTCAAGCGGTCGTAAGTGTCATGTGTGCACATATTATTACATTACATACGATGTTTCAGACATTACAGGCAATATATCCAACCTTTTATAGCCGTGTGTAAACGCCTAATTTATCAAGGTAATGATTGATCCGGCTATGTGTTTAATTTCCGTATCTTAACAGTTTTAGTTTGCTCTGCTAGGCTAGTCACGTCTTAAAGCTTGTATGTCCTAAATGCGTTGTTTGAGTATGGGTTCGACGTCTGAACCAAAGCCTTTGAAAACATAAGAACTACTGCTTCTTGTTACGTGGAAGGTAAATTAGCCGCCATATTGTGTCCAAAATAATCCAAATGCGTTGTTTGAGTATGGGTTCGACTCGTCTGAACCAAAGCCTTTGAAAACATAAGAACTACTGCTTATTGTTACGTGGAAGGTAAATTAGCCGCCATATTGTGTCCAAAATATTACAGCGGGTGTCGGGAAAATACATATTTTTTGGTGATTTAATTAAAAACTTAGAACTAAAACTTAGACCCGAAATTTGTAGAATTCATGGGACCCACAATGGCGGCAGTTAGACTACTCGGTGTTTCTATGACTGGCTGGACCTTTCCCTCTTGTGTGTCGGTTCTTTGAAGACAAATTTCGCAATAAAGCCGATTGTTACGGATTAAAGGCGGCATCGTTAGCGAATAATGCCCATTGTGACGTTACAATTTAATCAAGAATTTGTGTATCACGTTTGCTGAAGCGTGGAAAGTAATGTAATCAGCATTCAAGTGCAAAGTCTGGCTTACGGCTTACTAAAGCGAATTATGTAATAGATGTACTCTTGATAAGAGACCGTGTAATTAAATGAAGAGATTATGAAAGTCTTGTAGCAGATCCGTCACGTTTTTTATCGTGTTTGAGCAGGGTGTCATTTTCGGTACCATGAAACTTTAAATCCGAAAAATCAAAACGACTAAATAGGTTTCCTGGTAGTTGAGGGTTATAAGTAGTTCAAGGTCCATTTGTGGGTTAGGATTTGTCAGCTTTAAGTTTGAAGATTTACGTTTGCGGCTTTAAAGTAACGTAGAAGAAGTATAACCTTCACTTTTGCATCTTGTTTTGCCAAAATAGTCTGGACCATATCTCTAGATAATGTCAATCTTACAACAAAGAACATCCGGTGTCGATTTGCTTCATGAATTTATTATTAGATGAGAAAACTGACAAGACTTCTTCCGTTGCTTTGCATTTTGCATGTTTACCATCCACTTTGGAAATAGCGTTTCTGTTTACTTAATTAACGAGACCCTTGAAGTCCGGAGTCTAAGCCGGGGTTGTTCGGAGTCTATGCCAGGAAATATCTGCTTGAAATGGCTCTGGTTTGCCGCGAAACTTTCACTAATTGGCCATAATTTATAGAAAGGATTCGGTAGCTGTTGTGTTGAATTTGTATAATACTCGGTTTCTTAATTTGGTGTGCCACCAAAAGATCCGGAGGACCCAAGTGTACCGTGAGCCTAAAATGCTAAAGAACCACTGCTGTACATAATTAGAACCGTATATACGAATATAGCAAGGCGAGGAAAGATGGGGCACCTTTAACACAGAATATCCAAATATTTTGATCGTATTTTAAATGAATGAAAGGGTGTTCTATCTTTCCCCATCTTTTTCACAGTAATGACTTATCTAGTCATTCAATTCGTATTTCAATTTATAGGAAGTCCCCCAGCGTGGGCGTTAAACCTTCACACCTTTGGTGTTTAGCAAACATTTGTGTTTGTGCTTTGTAGCCTTTGTGCGTGCGTACGATTCAACAAGTACTTGTAAAATGCAAACACGACCAACCCAGTAGGTTTGTTATTCAGAGTAGAAACAGTGGCTGTTCTTTCCACTTTAGATGCAAAATAGACGCCAACTGTGCACTTCAGGGAATGCGGTTTTGAGTTACATATACAGCACAAGCCAGTTATAATGACTCGTGACAGACATAGACTTGTTATGGTAGTGTTTGTTTAATAGCAACCGAGCATTATTCAAAATTTCAAACTTCTCTTTTACATTATACAGACAGGGCCTATGTATATACTTTCAGTATTTGTATAGATAGTACTGCGGGGTAAGATGGACTACAAACTAGAACGATTAAGCGAATTTAAACATGGACCATCTTACCCCAACCTACTATATCTAAATCGAACGGTTTTATATCTGTTTATATCAGCTGCTATCTAACGTTAACTTTCAGGTATATTTATATTCTTTTATAACGTATTCTAATTCCCCGCATTACAGGGTATAAACTGTGATAGCATTACCGTGTTGTGCTGTTTACTGACCCGCATACCTCCGAAGCCCTAAGTGCAATAAAAAATGAAGCCAACGTACTAAAACGTAAGTATTATACTTGTAATGTGTATTGTCTTGTCATTTGGGCATGCTTTTATACAAGCTCTTATTTCTAATTTGAAAGATTTGTAAAATTAAAGTTATTTATATGTTTCAAATACGTCACTATATTAGTGTTGACATTTTGCGTGTTTTATTCCAAAAACATATCATTAAGATTGAAGATATGGAATTGTTGTATATTAGATTTTATATAGTGTACAGTTTGTATAACCCAGTTGGTAGTTCTATCATTATTTTATTCTCACACTTAAAAGGGTCGTTATCGAATATAAGCATTCAGTGTGCCAGTCTAATTAGCGTCGCTTATTTGAGCTCATGGGCCCAATTAAAATGCCTGGGCTGTGACGTAGTATTTTGATCTCATTTATTCAGTGAATTGAAAGGAGTCAGCTACACAATGTACTTGACTTTGACGAGAAGTCGTTTAAGTTTACATTCCAGAGTTCTTAAGTAGATAGACAAAGCTTAGTTCGTTTGCTGCTACAGTTGGATACATTGGCACCAGTTGTTCAGTGTAAGCAGACAATGGCAGATAAAGGAACGAATGATGGATTCGTATTCAAGAACCAGAACACAGATAATCGACGAGGTTGATTATGACATCATAGAGAAGGACAGAGAAACGCTAGATACAGTGCAGCGATTTTGATTGTGTTTCTACTTTAAAACTTTCGTGACAGTTATATTTTTACCTTGAATAATTTTCATTGTTGTAAAAACTGTTAATTTTGTGCCGCCCATTCGTGTAGTTGATGTTCTTTCTGATAACGAAAACGAAGGACTTTATTTAAAAACAACGTGACGAAGGCTTACGACAAAACAACAGTTTAAAAACGCGAGGTATAATATACGCACAACTTGAGTATACATAACATAACTTTTTAGTCTCTTTTGAGTGCGGTAGCAAATATCAAATAATGCACAAGAAAAAAAGAGGGGTTTTAGCGGTAAAACTGCAGTTGTTTAAACAGGCTTATTGGTAAAACATAATTCCACTAACATTTCGGTCAGGTTAAAAGCTATTACTCATATAGTAGGGTGGGGGAAGCTGGGAAACCTTTAGCACATAATATCCAAATACCTTGATCGTGTTTTAAACAATTAACAGTCTGTAGGAGTCGTGAGTATACGGTTTTATATTTTTGTTAACTACTACATGGAACGAGAAAATAAAATGAAAGGTGTCCCATCTTCCCCACCCTGCTATACATGCAGCATTACCACTTGTGGTCGTAAAATTTAGAAACAAACAGATTCAACGAATTGTTACCAACGTAGTTTCGCACTAGAGTAGAAGTAGGTCTTGTTGTTTCGCACATCTAAAGTTGAAAAGGATTTCGAGTAAAAAAAACTCAACACCGCAAAGCCAGATCGTAGCTCTTATTTCGCTGATGTTGCTACCAGGTGACACGTAGGTAATATTCAGTAAAGTGGGGGCGGTTAGCGTTAGCATATAAACCCGTATTTCCTAACCGTGTTTTTAACAGCGCTTTTAAAGGGTCGCTTGCTGGAGAGATTTGTGCGCGGTGTTAGGTAGTTGTTATAATAGTACTGTGGGAGTTACAGTATCTAACACCCGTCTTCCAGAGCATATAAAACCTGTATTTCCTAATCGTATTTTAACAACGCTTTGTAAAGTCGCCCATTTGGTAGCGAAATGGATGTGGTGAATTTTATTAGGACAATGATTTGTCTGCCACACGACGACACCTATTCCGACTTACAAAGCGCTTTATTTTATAAAAGTGAGATAAAAATAAAAGACGTCGCACTTTTTGTAAGTTTTATAGTCTTAAAGTTTCCTATTCTCCTGTGACCCACTTTCGAAGCGTCGTTGGAACTTTTCCAGTTTTATCTTTACATAGCTGGGGAGGCCTATAAAGTGAGGGTGTTTATTACCGGGAGGTGTCTAATGAAATGATTTTACAATTCACTACTGGGAACGTTTATATGGAAGTCGATTTCCGAAATAACCAGACAAATTCCCGAGACACTGAGCACCAGACTGTGAGCATTAGAGAGCCTTTGGACCTTACAATTCGGCTTTTGAAAGGAATTTTCTGATGTTTTAATTGATGAAGGATAGAAAGAGAACAAAGTAAGGCGTGTTGTTTACATTCAGTAAGGTTCGGATTTACTTTAGGAAGCTTTAGGTGTGGTTGTAACAGTTGGTGTATAATTTAACATAACAATCTTTACTACCCATAAATTAAACGTATAATTTGCATCGCTTTTTATTTTAGTAGACAGTTTAGGTTAAGCGTATTAAAAGGCACTTTGATACGATTGGTGTTTTGTTTGACTTTATAATCTATAGCCTATACTGCCCATAAGACAAAACGTAACGTTTGTATCGCTTTTTCGTAGGTAACTAACGTTAAGCCTATATACTAAAATGCAACTTGCTATCTTTGTATAAACACAGCATAACTCCCGTAGACACAACTATTCCGTGGGCGTAAATTTTGTTAAAGGGGGGAAGCAATTGAATTCCTGTTGAGTGTAAACGTGGCTTAAAATCGCGACGAAGTTTGTACGGCGATTGTGATTCACTAAGATAATGACGTCACCGGACGTTTTCCCTGACCACCCTCGCTTTATGGTCCTTAACTAAGCAAGTGGTCATTCTAGTGTCCCTACCACCACGCACTGTGAGTGGTAGGCTACCAGTCATTAAAAGGGTTTGAACAGAAAACCGCACGATTTTGTGTGTGTGGAATATTAAGAAATTGCAGGCAAAGTTTTTAAGGTTTAAATTTATAGCAGGTCGGGTCGGGGAAAATGGTTCTTATTTTCATTTTCGTTGCGACTAAAAAATAGATCGTTTTCAATTGTTAAAAATAGGATTTGGAAATATTGGATATTGTGTTCTAACGGTATCCATCTTACCCCACAATGCTACTACTGTATTTATGATTCAGAAAGTTGAAACAAATGCAGCTTTAGGTATTTTATTTTGCATAGTTATATTTTTACCTATTAAATCAGTTTTAGGTCAGTAAAATATCGTAAATCAATGGAAAAGACATTGCAGGTTCCATACCCAAATTTTCTGTGTTACGTTTCATATTATAAGGCCACAAATCCAACTCTGGTTAAATCCACATGAAGTTTTTGTGGTTAAACTTAAGATTTCAAATAAAAAGCATTGAACACGTGCCAGTGAGTCACATAGTCACTTAAGGATGTTTACACAGCCTTTGCCTTTAAGGGGTCGGTTGCTCTAAGTTTATATCAAGATAAAATTAAAGACCTTAACTATATGATATATATACTATTTTTTTTTATATAGTATGGTGGGGAAGATGGGACACCTTTTATTCTATTTTCTTTTCCCATTTAGTAGTAAACAAAGAACATTCAAAGAATTATAAAACCGTATCCTCACGACGACTATAGGCCGTTGTTAATTGTTTAAAATACGATCAGGATATTTGGATATTATGGGCTAAAGATGTCCCATCTACCCCTACTATACTATAGAACTTGGTGTAGAGTAAATATTCTTACAAGCTTACAGCATAGGGCATAGGGCGAACTTTTTAATGTTTTTTTGGGTCGTATTTTGGGACCCTTTAAAATAGAATTTTCTTTTCCGAGTAAATTATTTTATACAACGATCAGAACACCCCGTTCTACAATTAATCGAACGCCGTGAACAACTAACTTCATTCTGATCTATAATGCATTAAGTGACGTCACACATCGATATTAATCACAGGATTGTTGAAAGGAGTTCACACTCGAACGTTGCCGCGCTAGAGGTAACGTCGTTAGTGACAAGTTAACGTAGGGCTGAGGTGGTAAAGTGATGACATTTGTGTATTAGTTAGTGAAACAAGATTAATAGCAGATGAAGTTATTGTAGTGGTCATGGTGTTGTTGTCATTTAGGTTTGTATGGTTTAAAACCTTATGGGGTAACTGTGTATAATTGGTATTTAAGAGCTAGAATTTGTTCGGTTACTTGTTTTTTGTCGACTGAGGGTCTAACCTTGGTCGAGCTCTCAAGGGATGATCTCTCAAACCATTAAAACCCTTGTCGCCTACCTTCGGGGAAGCGACAGGCTTCAATATCAGGTTCTTGGGGTAGTACCCTTGGTGTTGGGGTAATGGGTAGCTTTGCTTGTCTAATCACATGTCCCCATGGTTTACCTTGCAGTAGCACGCTTATAGATTAGAATAAAAAATGCATAGTTTCCAGTTAAAAGAGTTTGCCAAATGTAGGGCTAGCCAAAGGTTTGAGGTTGTATACAGTTTGCAACGTAACCACTACCGTAGACCGTAGAATTAATGGGTGACAATATGACAAACCTGAACTGTTGTGTCTGGATAAATACCACATTAGGGCGGGGGAAGATAGAACACATTTTGTATTCTACTCGTCCCAATTAGTAGTCAACAAAAAGATTCAAAGAATCATAAAACCGCATCCTCACGACTCCTATAGACCGCTGTTAGTTGTTTAAAAAACGATCAGGATATTTGGACATTATGTGCTAAATTTGTTCTTTCCCCTACCCTACTATTATGCAACAATGACTTGGGAGGGAAAGTTTGCTCTTGTTTAGAATTTGTATCAATAATGTTACAGCCCGCCACCCATGGTGTAAGTTATTACTTTTTCTACAGAAATTAGACAACACACTGTGCAAATGATACAAGCGGAATATATTAGGCAAAGAAAAATACCCGGAATATAATCGAAGTGGGAATTCCGGTGGAAAGTAATCAATATCGGTAAGTCTGTGATATTTATAACTTGATTGCGTTTCGTATTGACCCAGTTTTTCGCTGCGAGCAATCTTAATGCTTTTTATGCATGCTGTAAACAAAACATTACACACAGTTATAAGAACACAGGTCATATTACTATGTTCTGTTTCTACCTAAAAACTTATAACTCTCTAAAATAGGTTTGTTTTACGAACTATTTTTGGAAAAAATTAATTGTTTTGTTGTTTTTTTAAAATTTTTTAACTGTTAGTTAAGTCACAAATTAGAAATTAACATTTCCCCCCTATATAAATGTATTTAGAAATAATGTTTCAGTTGTTTATTACACTAATATTTATTACACTATTTTGTTTGTTATCGTTTTGCTTTTGTCGATACAATTTTGGTAGGATCTAGCAAAGAATTTGCTTTAAATCTAAAAAGTATGTTCCTAATGCTTGTCAATCAGTTTCTAAAGTGGTTATTAAGCCTAAACCTCTTGTCAACTTACTCGTTTGTTACGTCGCCCGCTGTTTTAAAGAGCCAACCTACGTCACAATGCCCTCTGTTCAGTCACAATGCTTATCAGCAGACAACTGGCCTATGAGAGGCGACGATTGATTTGATTTTCCCGCGTTTTCTTAGTAGCTAGATAACGTGGACTAATTCTACAAACTTTGTTAAGTCTCCTTTTATCCTCTCCCCCTTAGCTAAATATCACATTATCTACTCATACTGATAGACAGGAATGAACAATAATATTCTTTGTTAAATTTAGCCTAATTTATCTTAAAACGGTTTTAAAATTCGCGTCAAAACTAAATATTGGATTATTGCGCTCGTTATCACCAACTAGCGACTGTAATACGATGTATGTTGTGTATATCGGACATTAGTTGTTTGTTTTACAAATGCATAAAATCTTAGTTTTAGTATATGTTACAATTCGTCGTGGTGTTTTGGGTAGTAGTCTGCCCTTAACTCCAAAATCCTTAGCTTGCCTCCCCACAGGACCTCGCCCTTATAGAGTAACCTGTTATATAATGATACAAAATCGTAACCAAGCTGCTTAGTATTCAAACAACGTAAATGCAATTCATGTTGTATCATTCGTTTATTATTTTTTTATTTTAACCCTTGACCCATAATTCTGACCACAACATATATTTATGACATCACAAAGGCAGTACCGCGACGATTCGCGTTAGGTTTATAAAGCTAAGCGGCGGAAAAGGCAGTAACATCCGGTGCTATGCTGGGCGACCCCAGACTAAACTATGTTTGTAAACCACACTCGTAATAAGGGGTAGGAGCTTTTCAAATGTTATTCCCAACGTTTATATATGTTTAACATAGGATGTGGAACGTGGAAGTATTTATAATAATGACTTCAGGCTAAACTAGGTTCGTGAGCAACACTTATAGTGATTGGGAACTTCCTAAATAAAGTAGTATATACTTTATATATGTTTGTATATGTTAAACTTGGGTTGTGAAATGATTTTACTTCTCACTTTAAGTTTCGTGACTTATATTTTTGCTGGCAAGCGTTGTTTCTGCTTTACGTAAATGTTGTATCAGGTTGGGGTAAGATGGTCCACGTTTTTAATATTCCTATTCGTGGGTGAATAAGGAATATTTACAAAGTTTTATTACCGTATTTCTTCGACTTTAAAATGAACTTGTTGATTGTAAAAACACGATTAAGAAAATATGGGATATTGTGTGCTATCCATCTTACCCCCTATTACTACATTATTAGGCAGATATTTCCAAATGTGACATCATCAATGGGATTATTACGTCGACAGTTAGTCCAGAATCGTCTCGCGTACTTTCCTGACGTCACTTTCAGTTATGTCTTGTCAATCACAATGCCGTATCTGACGTCACAGGCGCCCATTCACAGTACGACACCACGGGAATCATAGTAGCGAGGCGCCTTCGCGGTTACGAGGGTTATGTCGCACCCTACGTATCTAAACAGAACTTAGCGGTGACTGAACTTAAGTAGGAGCTTCCTGTTAGGAAGTAAAACCCCAATTTCCGGGCAGTATAAACAAATTATCTAAGATATTACAGAATTGAGGTTTTGCAGCAAAAGTTGCATTAGATAATTTTTTGCAAGATTAAATTAATTGAGAGGCAAAGATATTTTAGATATCTAGGTATTGTAATTTGAAAGATTAGTTGGTTTGTTACGTTTTGTTTAATTTTTCTGAAAAATAGTTACATTTTGAAAATAGTTACACTTTTGGTCGTTTATTTTGCGAACCGGTACACCATTTGTTGTTTATCCCACAAACGTACGAAACAATATATGGTTAGAACGGCAAGATACGCAACAGCAAAAGTTAATTTCTAAAACGATACATATATTTGTTACTCAGCAGGTGATTAAAAAATAATTCTGAGTTATAAAATTAGAAATATGTTTGCTAAAATGTAAAATATTCGTAATATCTATAAACGTATCATTATTTCAAAAGGGTAATTAAACGTAGTATAAATAATCAAAAAGTAATTGAATATAATTATAACGTTAGCAATAAATATGCTTGTTGAACTGTAAATTACTTGCAGTATTGGTATACGTATATTTGGTTCGAAAGTAGACGATGTTCCAGACTTCTGGTTGAATCATCGTGTTTGCCTTGGTGTTACAGACGGTGGAGTTCAAATGATTAAGTTGTTATGGCAATATTTAGCTCTTATTACGTTTGATCGACGTTAGTTTAACGAGGATCGGCTAGAGATAACAAATTGCGCGTCGAAATTGGACGATTTCTCAGGTTATCAGATATTTGTCAGTAATTTTAATCTATACGGGTGAGGTTAAACAGCAAGGCACGCCAGAGGCCTGGAATTTTAGGTCAGAGTTGCCTCATTACCCGATTTCTCAACAATTAGTGGCATGTATTGTCGAAAATGACGAATTGCTTTCGCAGAATGCATGTTGTATATTTCATGATATATCTATATTGGTTTAAAGTTTTCACGCCCAGCCTAATTCATTTAAAAGCTAAATTCCGGTTTGTACACCGCCTATGGTTACTGCTTCATTAATTCCAAAACTGTCTTACGAAATTGGGCAAGTCTCGCAGCAAACGTATAATCCATCAACTTAAATAATAGTTGTTAGTGGTTTTGCTCCACCACCTTCGAGATCGGACAGAAATTCGAAAACAACAAACTCGCGATCGTCTTTCCAAATACGGCTCGTACATTTTCTCACGATGCTACCTCAATCTAGCGTTCCTCTAAAGGAAAGATGGAGGTTGTATTTCGTTTCAAGTTTGACTCATAGCGTTGTCATTGAAACCGAGCTTAAACCCTGCAGCATAAAGCGATGTGTGTACAGTACAATAAAGTATGTATCAGTTAGTTGCATTAGGTAGAAGTTTGTACTTTTTTTATTTTTTTCCCATTTAAGTTATTGTGTTAATAACATATACAACGTTAAACGATAACTCGTATTAAAGTATGTAGAAATGTAGGGCAGTTAGTTGCATGAAGAGGAAGTATTTTTGTAATCTTTCCAAGTTTAATGTAACTTGCCTAAACTTTGCAACTTACGAGTTATTCTTTTAGTATCGCCACTAATGTTAAGCGATGACCTGTAATTAAACATGCAGTGTAAGTCCCGTTGCTTTAAGTGAAAATAGAATTAGCGGAAGTGGGAGCTGCTAATTTCTACGGAATAAATGCAAAGAAATTTTAAACATTAGCACGATCGGGTAACACTATAGCGGTTATGGCGTTTAAATCAGAAACGGCGAAAATCAATTATTTTGTTTGTTTTTATAGCCCATTGTGTTGATTTTTGTTGCTAAACGGACACGATGACTTGCATATTTATGTCGTGACGTCATTTATTGCTACGTCATATAAACGTGGCAAGTTAGGTCTGTGAAATATCAGCTGAAGTGTGGCATGTCTATTAGTGGTCGCTATATCTGGTTATCGCGGTAATTATAACTTGTAAGCCATGATGTATATGAGGGTGGGATAAGTGAAGTTTCTAATGAGCACATGGGGTGTTAATTGTTTAATAAACGTTAAAGCGTCTGCAAATTAGTATATAGTAGGGTGGGGAAAGATGGGACACCTTTTCATTCTAAGAATTATTAAACCGTATCCTCACGACTCTCATAGACCGTTGTTAATTGTTAAAATACAGTTAGGACTTTGGGATATTCTGTGTTAAAGGTGTCCTGTTTTTCCCCACCCTACTATATATTACTGTAGGGTAAGATGAGACACCTTTGTCACATAATATTCAAATATCCAGATCCTGTTTTAAACAATTAACAACGGTCTATGATTCTATGGGAATCCTGTAATACTCGTTTATGCATGGTAGGTTGGGGTAAGATGGTCCATGCCTTATTCTCTTTTAAAATGTTTGACAGTTATGTTGATTTAAACTCGCAATCCAAAATACCCAACCAATATCGTTAGACAAGCGCTAGCTCAACTTACGTGTTTGAAAATTTTAAATGGGGTCGCAAAACGGGGTAGTCGACAATTCTCTATATGCAAATTCATAATCTAGAATCCAAAGCCAATGTCGTTAAAAAAAGTGTTAATTCCACTTAGCAGGTTTAACTGTCAATCATTCTAGATTAATCCAGTTTTGTCTTGATTTCAAATTCCGGTTAATCGCATTCGGTTGAATGAAAAGTAGCTCAGATTTGAATACACTTACATTCGAACCACGTATTGCACAAGTCGAAGTCATATAGACATAAATTAATTTTTTTTCTTTAATCTTTTCGATGTAAAGTAATATCAGATCAATCTAACTCAGACAAAACCGACATCGACTTAAAGTATTAAGCGCAGTTATTAAACGCAGGTGTCTGACCACAAACGACGTAGTTTATGCTGAACAGACATCATACCTACGTCATCAACTATGTCAGATATATAAGACTGGGATTTAATGGGCACGTATATGTTAATGGGCACGAACATGTTCAATCGATCTTTATTTGTCAAACAGTTGTGTTTTGCGGGTTTCTGCAGCATTAAAACACAACTTCAACCGCAAGCTGATATCTGAAGTACAGACTGGTACGCAGCCATCTCGTTTGTAGTTATAGAAATCGCTAGCACAATACTCGTAAGCTGGCAGGAGGTGTATGAAACCGAACGCCCGTGTTATAACGACTGTCGTTGCTCCGTCACGCGAAGATTAATGAGTTAAATTCATTCGTAAAATAAGGTTTCGAATTTTATTATTGTGAAATATCGATAAATACTAGTTAATAAAAGTCAGGAAGTTCCGATTTATTGTTATGTCTATATTGTCCTTATAGCGCGCTATCGGTCACAAAACAAACAAAACGTCTTTCAGACCAACTTCCGCTGACTATTATCTTACCCTTGAACTAAACATTGGAGATACTTTAGTTTGCCGCTTGAACTAAACATTGGAGATACTTTGGTGTGCCGCTTGAACTAAACATTGGAGATACTTTGGTGTGCCGCTTGAACTAAACATTGGAGATACTTTGGTGTGCCGCTTCTTTTATTTAAAACTACTTTGTTGCACCGCTGTAAATTTCAAATATTGTTGTTCTGTAAGTTGTAACTATTTAGGGGCTGTCCCGGTAACTTGCTAACGTGTTATATTAACAACCTGGTTACTACAAGGGGTTTCGGGGTAATGAGCTCATTCTGATCCAAGTCCTAGCCCCCTTGCGTTCCACGCTGTAGGGCACCTGTATTTAGTAGGGTGGGGGAAGATGGGGCATCTTTAGCACATAACATCCAAATATTCTGATCGTGTTTATACAATTAACAACGGTCTGTGTTAGTCGTGAGGATACGTTTTTATTTTTCTTTGAATATTTTATGTTTACTACCAAGTGTGACGAGAAAATGAAATAAAAAGTTATCCCATCTTACCCCACCCTACTATATATTACATATTGTATGGAGATTGTTGCTTTTCAATATGGGTACCCTGATTGTGGAGACCTGAAATGCGGGTGCGTCAAATAAATTTGTCGGAAGAGATGATTATATGCCTGACAGTTGCAGTTTATTTAGCATTGTTTATCATGTCTGTGTATTTTAAGGTGTTATGGTTAAAGTTAATTAGGAAATTTAAATAATGACGTTGCAATGTTGTGGCAATGGGAAAAAAACAACGTCATCATGACTAAGGTAAAATATCTTATATATTATTACGTGATAATGTCTTAATCGATTTTCGTTTCTTGAATAAGACGAAGCAATCGCCCTTGAGGTGTAATATCTGTAATGTGAATGCAAATGAAACATTTTAGTTTTTATATTGGATGCTTTGAAAACCTGTCATGTGAAAAGGTGATTGTAAAATAAAGTAGATTGTAATTTCAACGTATGTTACCTTATATACGGGTAACGGGCCAAATCAGACCTAAATCCAAGGTTCTTGACAAGGACCTCACTCACATGTTGAATAAAATACGTCATATCAATTTTTTTTATAAATTATTTTAAACATACTTTGTCTAATGAATTATATTCAATTTCATAATTTATTTTTCATTTTCAAGGTTTCTAACTATTCTAAAAATACAAATAGAATAACTTTATAATATATGAGCGAACTTTGAAATATCTATTTGTTGTTTATTTCCTCACAGTGTAAATATTTACGTTGCTTTAAAACTTAAAACTGGTTGGCACAAATTAAACTTTAAGGTTTGAACGAAAATTGGCCAAAAGTAATTTATCTGTTTTTTTATACACCTCGTGCTCCTTTACGAGTAACCACGTATATAACTTTGTGGATGATTGTTTTTGCATGGCTGATATTTTGGACAACCCATTAGTGGCCATTGGGTTGGAGCAATTACCGTTAAGTGTCTTGTCTAAAGACATACACGCATATAGAGACAGCAGATAAACTCGCCTGTAGATTGCGCTCATATGCGGATCGTATTTTGGCTTACAAGTCACCCGTGTTCACCCGAAGCCGATGTAACTTAATATCATATGTTTATGTCTTGAAATATACCCGTGTGTGAAATCTATTTTAAAACTCCCTGTTTGTACAAATATATAAGATATCTATATCAACTGTAACAAATTACGCAAGCCTGACCATGGAGATACCTTGTAAGGCAGTGGTTCCCAAACTTTTTTTTCACCCGGCGCCACTTGAGCTATTCAAAATGTTTGCGGCGCACTTAGCCAAAGGTCTTAGAAATAAAAACGCATTTTTACAGTTTTATCGTGTATTTTAAGATTAGGCTCGTTTAAGCATATGAAACTTAAGCATATGAAAAGTGTTGTATCACAGTCTGGACATGATTATTGCAAACCGAAAGAAATAATTGGCATTGTTACGTAATATACAAATCTACTGTACAGATAGAAATGCGAAAACAAACTTTTTAAATTTTATTATTGAACAAACACGTTGGATTTTTATATAAAACAACAATTTATATTGCAATAAAATATTAATACAAATCAATTATCTCGACCATGCTAAATTGGAAATGTTTCTGCAAATTTTCACGGCGCACTTGACGAGTTGCGTCGGCGCACTAGTGCGCCGCGGCGCCCACTTTGGGAACCGCGGTTGTAAGGTATTTATGGTCCGACCCTGATTTGGTGATTTAGTTCTCATAGAGTTTTGCGATTCCTGTAAAAAAACAGTAACAAACACAAATCTTTGTTACGTTTTCGTAATACCAGATCCATATCTATATCAAAGACGTAATAATCATATTTCAAACAAGAGAGCAATGCTTGCATATTCACACACTTTTTCGCCGCTTTGATTTTGATTGATGGCCCAGAAAATGAAACCGTAAACCATGAGAGCGAGTATTTGACTAAATCTGCCAAAACAAACTTTTGCCGAATCGTCTGAACTTCAGGGTTCTGCAATTTGTTGCCGAATTTTCTGACTTCTCAAATTTCATTATAAATCCACGCACACTGTAATTACCGCACTTGTAGTCGACGACTTGGATTTATATTGTGTTGCTGCTCTGGTCGCATCTGTAATAACTGATAAGGTATGAATTTATTTTAATGTTTTTATTTCTTTGAAAAAATTATTGTTGTCTTAGATCAGATTTTTTACTTCTAATACTTTATACACATGTAAGTTTTTACTAATACTTTAAATTTATTATCTTATTGTGTATCTCGTTTTAGTTTAAGACCGAGTTGATCATTTTACCTGGGTATTTTCCAAATGGTTTTAGCTTTAGCTTTTTTAGCTTTTTTATGTTAAGTTTAACATTCTGTGGTATTTCAGTTTATGATTTAATATTGTTTAATATGTGCGACGATGAAAGAGAAATAATAAAAGATAACGAGTCTGGGTTAATAATGCACTGTCTTGGCGTCTTCAATGCGTATTAGATAACTATACCAAAAGTGTATTGACACACACCCCGAAATAACTAAATTAACATGTTCGAGACGCATTATTAAATTAAGGTGTGGACACGCTCATATAATAAATAAAGGGTTTCAGGTTCATTAACGTCTAAAATTACTGCTGTAAAGATTTCAATATACATATAGTAGGGTGGGGGAAGATGGGACACCTCTAGCACATAATATCTAAATATCCTGATCGTGTTTTAAACAATTACTAACAGTCAAGAGGAATCATGGGCATTTAGTTTTATAATTTCTTGAAAGTTCTTTGTTTACTACTAAACGGGGCGAGAAAATAGAGGTAAAAGGTGTCCCATCTTTCCCCACCCTACTGTATATATAAATAGGTTAGCCCGATATAGTTCGATACAGAAGCAACAAATTGATATGTTTGACCAAGAAGAGGAAATTAACTTTATAGGTTTAAGTTTATTCACGTCCAAAATCACCGGGTTCTTAATCTAAAAAAAATATTTTTGGGGGAAATTTTAATACGTAGTAGTAAAAGATTAAAACCAACTTTATCGGCTATTTGACGATCATCGTCCGAATAGCTTAAAGTTACCACTATTGTACAAAGAATTGCACAAATGCGCAGCAAAGCCTATAAAAGGTAACTGCTATAAAGGTTTTATTAAACGGAGTTTAATTTTATCAGTCACTAATTAAAACAGGCCCTATTTAAGTAAAGGAAAATATTTGTATTTATATTTTTATCATAAATTTATTTTTTAGAAGCTTTCTATTAAAAACAATTAGAATTTTGATTTTAAAATAATCCATATTTCTCTTCTCCTGTTGCGTCATAATAATACAGAATGCAACGCGTCGTCGAATAGCTGTTTCAGCATTGTTACGTCACGAATGCAGATTGCAGCAGCTCTGTGACGTATTAGTGAATTATTTATGTTCTTTCGTTGTTAGCTCTATTTTTGATGAGCTGCTTATATTTGCACAGCGCTAGTAAAGGTTGTCCATTTTCGTTATTAACACGCGAAGGTTGTTGTGCTAGAGTGGCCGCTAAATAGTTAATCTTTGTCAGAATAAGTACATCTCTTTAACATGTTATGACTGTGGTTTAATTACGGAGGCCTCAGGCAGTCTATTAAAGTGGTAGCAAGATTCGTTCACCCTTGCAGTAGGAGAGCATTAAGCTGCATTAAAAGACATATCCTCTCACCAGTGTAGGATTGCTATATCGTAGTAGATATAGAACAGACGCTGACTTAAGAAGGCTGCAATATACTGTGGCAAAACAGAAGAAAGCAGTGTACAGTTTTACGTCTTGCTGAAATGCAGGTTCGGCCATAATACGTAGAATGAGACAGTTTAGGATATAAGAAGATGTTTCGGACAGTAACTTGTTGGATAGTAACCTATTTTACACTGATGATGAACCAAGTTACTGTCTAGATACTAAACGCATGATCAGCAGATGTTTCGGACAGTAACCTTTTTTACACCAAATGGAAGAAGTTATTGTCTTAATACTAAACGTATTTGCGCATATTTCAAGCGAAGTTAAATTTTCACGTCGACATAATATTAGCATAATTCCCTCTTTACCGCGTCTCGTATTACAAAGCTACCCACTGTAGCAAAACTAAGTCGAAGCCACGATTATCTAGGGCACAGTTTGGTCGGCAATTATACAACGAAATGAGCGTAACCGTAACACACGAATCCGAAACGAATGCCCCACAGTGGATGTTACAATCAATACGAGGCTTGCTATGGTAGTGGTAATTATATTGGCGTGCTGGGCATCTGCTGTGTTGGTAGCAACATCAGTTCGCGTTGTTGTATACAATGAATGCCACAGATTTGTTCAGCTCATAAAGATAGTGAAGTAACAGCAGCAGTGTATTTAAAACCAAGGATTAGACAAGCGTTTGGCGCTATAGTTAAATATACAGTAGTTCGGGTAAGGTAGATACCGGTACTATATATTATTTTATGTTTTCTGATCGTGTTTTTTACAATTAACAACGACATTTTTGAGTCGCGAGGCGAGGTTATACAACTTTGTAAATATTTCTTGTTTACTCACAAATGGGACAATAAAATGGGACAATAAAAGAGAATGAAAACATGGACCATCTTACCCCACCCTACTATGTTTTGCGCGTAATTAAACAACGTTAATGTATTAAAACACGTTTTCATGAATATAATTCTAGTCTCAGAAACCATTAATATACAAGCGGATTTAGCACAGACAGATATTGTGTAAAATAATATAAACGCCGTGTGTTTCAGCTTGTTCAAAATCCGTATAGATTTTGCGGTGAACTTATACACATACCTGTTTATCCATAAACTTGAAGCTGCGTATACTAGCAGTGGTGCGTTAAGTTAAATAAACAAAAACTTAACTCGTGTTTCGGCCACTGGACTCAATTGATCGGTTGTTTGCTTTATAAGTGTCTGGAGCTAAAGTTACAGCTTGTTAATATAGTACTAAGGGGTAAAACGGGACGCCTTTAGCATATAATATACAAATATCCTGATCGTGTTTTAAACCATTAACAACAGTCCATGGAAGTTGTGACAATATGGTTGTATAGTTCTTTGAATGTTCTTTGTTTACTACCAAATGCGACGAGAAAATAGAATGAAAAGATGTCCCATCTTCCCCCAACTTACTATATCCAAAAATCCAATTTCCTTTCGGCGACTTTGATAGAACTAGAACATGTAGTTTTACAAACCACTGCTTTTAAGTTTCGTAAACGTCATAATTTAAAAGAATCGCCACGTTCGTGTTGCTATACGATTGTGACGTCATAACCAAAGTCATCATTATTATGAGGTATAGTAGGGTGGGGTAAGATGGTCCATGATTTCATTCCTTTATTGTCACGTTTAATAGTAAACAAAGAATATTTACAGAATTATAAAACCGTATCCTCACGACTCTTAAAGAGCGTTGTTAATTGTTTAAAACACGATCGGTAAATATGGGACATTGTGTGCTAACGGTAACCCATCTTACCCCACAGTACTAAATAAGTTAAAATGTGATATCATATTAAGACAGCGATGACTCACTGGTTGTCTATGCGCATGCGCACTAAGGTGTATGACGTAACCGTTTAGTGGGTGCCGTGTCTACACCATGTATGTAAATAGTCGAAATATTAGATAACATGAAAGAGAGAAATCTATACATACACCTTTAACGTCGCTATAACTGGTCCCATGTCACCCGGGGCAGGTTAAATCGCTACTTCCTGTCATTAAAGCCAAGTTTCAGATAATTTCGAATTCGTAGAAACATGTTATCGCCACCGTTGAATGTAACCGTTATATCGCCTACATATGCAGGATACTTAGCGCTTGAGTGGTCACACGGGTGGCTTGAACGGCTTGAACTATCTTTTCCCACTTTCGGTTCAAGTTGGTGCCGGATACAGGTTTAGTTATGAGTTGGAACTTTATGTAGAAACCATAACAGTATCTTTGTAGCGTCAGGGAAGTGAGGTGTTTTACTATTTATCATAAAGTGCAGAATATTATGACAAATTTAGCGAATGTTTATAAAACGTATATAGTACTGTGGGGTAAGATGGATTCTGTTAGCATGTAATATCCTATGTTTTCGAATTGTGAATTAACAATTAAAAAATATAAAATAAAAGTGAATAAAAGTGAATGAAAACATCTGACCCCACCCTACTTATATATGATAAGTTTATAAAATATACCGAATGTTTATAAAAAAGACTTCATATATTATCGTATAAGGGACATTTTGGTTAAGCAGATAGTTAGAGATAAGTATTGGATGATTGACAGTCACTTAAGTTGATTGACAGCGTCCAGTTGATTGACAGGTAACTGTAAGCTATGGATCGTCGTCCAGCTTTCTCGGCGAAAAAATCGCGGGATATTGAACGGACAGTAAGTTTGTGGTCTCCATGTGAACTTTATTGAATGAATGTAACTTATCTATTCTCACGTTTATTACACCTCGTGCCTGCCTATGAGTTACCATGTATGTAGCTTTGTGGGTTATTTTACAGTTTATAATGCGGTGGTTACTAAACTTTTGTTAATTGTCCGTGTCTTTTGTATGGGTCGACCCTGGGACCTGAGGTTAAGCCATACACCCCAAGGCCAGAGTTAGCCTATGTCACACCTGTCCCCATTTTTCGGTTTATCTTTCCTACAAAGTCACAACATGAAATATAATCTTTATATCTCAACCACTACATCGATGTCTCTTTCATCGAGTGCCGTACATTGTCTAGCGTTCCACCACGTACGTGACATTGTGACGTCATAATCGATAAGTTCGATAATCAATCCTCATTGTCGCTAAACAATAACAAAACAATGGTTTAAATGAACTCTCGAACGCTTTAGTTTTGTGGATTCTGTAGATTGTTACAATAATTTGCTAGGTTCGAATCCGCGGGATTTCATTTAACTTTGCTTTTATTCTCAATACCCAAATGTTTTTTTTTTAGTTTTACATACCTGACTGAATTCTCTATTGTAGCTGTTTCGGCTGCTATAGCAGGGCATAAACAGTTCATCTTCTGGTAAAATATATCAAACGCCTCGCTGCATAGAAGATATAGTAGGGTGGGGGAAGATGGGACACCTTTCACACATAATAACCAAATATCCTGATCGTGTTTTAAACAAATAACAACAGTCTATGGGAGCCGTGAGGATAAAGTTTTATAAAAAATCGTTTAATGAATGTTTACTACCAAATTGGAGGAGAAAATAGATTGAAAAGGTGTCCCATCTTCCCCCACCCTACTATACGTGAAGGCTTAAAACAGACCAAAGATTTTGTTTCAATAAAATCAAGGTTATTTTTGTCAGTGACTTTTTGTATAGACATACTTTGTGTTAAGAAAATTTGCCACAAGATTGAATACAATTCTGTTTTAGTTTAACTCCAATATCTAGGCTCTTCATACTGAAGTGTCGCCTCTTAAAGCTGATAAGTTGTGAATCCGTGATTTTAAATATCGATTATTGAAGTATTTGTAATTAGTATAAGCTTACATAGCTACATAGTGATAAGACTTAAGACATTTGTTACGTCTTCTCTTTGTCGTTAGTTAGCAGCCGTTGCGTGGTGTTTTGAACTGTAATGTAGGGGTTAAAAGGTGAACAGATGGTGACGTAAAAGCTTTTTCTGAAACTTGAAACATGAGTTAAGCGTCCTGTGTGTAAATAAAGCTGGTAACTTTATAAAATAAACTCCGTGTTACTGGTTACACCTAAGTTAAGGAGATTCTTTCCGTACTGATACATGTTTAATGTAAATTGACAAGTCTTGAACGTTTGAATTATTTTTTTAGTTTAAAAATAACACGTTTAAAATTGTATAACGGTGGCATGGTGTATTTTCATGTGGTGGAATTGTTGTATTTTACTTACTAGCCAAAGGATTTAAACGTCATGTATTCTATTCGGGTTACATTATTAAACTAATGTTTTACAACAGGGACAAAGCACATTTTCGTATTCAGAGAAATTCTTGTTTTTTCTCCAATGCTGGAAACCGTTTTTGTATTTATTAGCTAAACTTAAAATAATAATAAAAAAAGGTGTTGCGGGTCAAAAACTATTTAAAAATTGGCAATTTTGGATTCCATTTAATAAGTTGCTTTATTTCAACAGATCTACACGGATTGGGCGAATCATCATCTGGAAAAGACAGGAATTAAAAGACTTATCCAAGACTTACCTAAGGATATTGGGGACGGACTACTGTTGGCTGATATTGTAAACTTCGTTTGTAAGTAATATGTAATGTTAATCATATTTTAGCGGCTTACCTGGTATGAAAAAAATAATGTGATTTCGATTTCTGCTAACTGGAAAACTTATCGAGAAATGAAATTTAGGTATATTTTCCCCAATATTTTTCTTAAAATAAATGTACTTTTATTAAACAGGCGAAGAACAAGTGGATCGTATCCACGCTAATCCGTCTACAGCAAAGCAAAAGGTAAGAAAATACTTTTTACTTTGCAATATTAACAAACGTGATAGTACAGAACTTTTAAAATTGTCGTACGACAGAACCACCAGTTTGATGGGTTTGTGTATTTGTATGTAACTTTTATGTGTGTTACCTGACGCCGTGCGGGTTTAGTGTGGGCTTTCTTTGTAAGTAAAGGGTAGCGGGTTCGATACTCGACACTCATGCTGAGATAGAGATACTTAGTGAACTTTACTCCAAGCCCAGTGGTTACTAGTAGGTTGTAGCACCCTGGGTGTTGTTGGGGTAACAGGCCAAATCCGGTCTAAATCATAGGTCTCGTGACGCGCTTATAGGACCTCGACCAACCAAACGTTAAATAGAACAGATTTTTCATGCAATCGCTTTTAAGATAAATCACAATTGTTATCGTTACAGAACCGTCGAAATGATTTAAAATTAATGAGAAAAGATTTTAATTAAAAATTAAAACTGAAATTTTAATTAAATTTGAATAATTGTTTAACTACAAAGCACATTAGTAATTCAAAATACATTAACCGCATACTCTATATTTAAGGCCACTAATTATTGGTTTAGCTTCCATATTTAATAACCGTATATTGAACGTATGTTAAAACGTGCCTACAAGTAATATTGATCCGTCCATATGTTCAATATTCTGCGGGTATGAAGCCAATTAATTGATTATTAATCTCGTTTTTTTATATTATTGAAATTCCCGCATAGGCGCCTACCAATCGCTTGTTACAGTAAAATTTAAAACAAGCATTTTTTACATAAATTACCATTTTCGTAGGCTATTTATTTAAATTCTCGTTTTATGAATACTTTGAATAAACATTTGATGTGTTTTCATTTGTTACTACATTCAAATGAACCTTATTTACATTTAGAAATGTTTTTATGTATCGTTTAATTGATTTTATTTGTTTTGGATATTTTTAAGCTTGTGCTAACAAGGCTGCAGAAAGGCCAATAAAAGCAATTTTGTCTGCCCTTGTGGCTGGTCTCGTGGCATAGTAGTTAGCTCGAAGCTTTGCTGCCGTTCGTAGTTGTTACTATTTCGGGCATTTGTGTTTAACTGCTAGTTCCTTTAACCCAGTGGTCACTTTATTCTTATACGTTTTAGCTTTACAACTTAGATAGATGTTTACAAGTTCTTGAAGCGAATAAAGTTGTTCTAAATGACGTAACAGCTATCGGTAAGAGCGTTATATAAACTAAAATGATGTGCTGTTCTATATGGGTAAGATTCTACAGCGAGGCATGCCATGGGTTTTCAAGGTACAATTATCGGCTATTGCTCAGACCACGTGTTTTGTTGCAGCTTGGGTATCAGAGTAAGAGATGAATTTTGGTCTAAATATAAGGTTCCATGGTGTGCCACGCTGTAAGACATCAACTTGTTACATAAAATACATTATAAGTAGAACCTCTGTTATACTTTACTTTTTAACATCATCATCTTAAAGCTAAGTGACCATTTTCTTATAGTTTTCCAAAAACTAAATTTATCGTAATTTATTGGCACCTCCAAATACTTCCTGTGCAATTTTCTTCTAATTTATAGTCCGCGTCAAATATTTCTGACAATATATAGTAACGTAATAACTATGCAGTCTGTTCGTATTGATTTTAAGTCGTTCTTCATTTAAGGAGGCAAAATAGGACGAAAAAGCTGATTAAAATAATAAATCTATAGCATTCTTATGATGTATTACTTGCAATATGTAATGTATTAGAGTTTTATAGATAGTCGTAATTCCTTATATCTTACACTATTAACACCCATACCCCCTCTCTTTCTCTCTCTATCTACCTTCCTCTTATGCCTATGGTCTTTCTTTTTCTTTTTTTTTCTCTCTTTTTTTCTCTCTTTTTTCTCTCTTTATTGTTTTTGTTTTTACTTGTTATTTTATTTCAATTGTTATGGTTGCAGATATAGTTCTAGAGGGCGGCATGATTGCAATGATCTGCATATTCCATATATTTCCACAAACAGCTTAGTAATTAATATGTTGCACTCAGGTCTCTACCGTGGAGAGCTGAAGTCAGTCCTTGCTCTCTTTTTCCATTTATCAAGATTTAAACAAAAAGTTCAAGATTTTAAAATGGCGGATTCATCAAAGTGAGTGAAATGTATATTATGTTTAAGATAAACGTTGTGTGGATGTTTGTATTCCTTATACTTTAAACCCGGTAACGTAGGCCGTATGGGGTGTTGGAGTAATGGGCCAAATCTGGCTTATATCCCAGGTGCTAACGACGACACCCATATAGAATAAATCAATAGAAGAACAGAAGAACCCGGTGACGTAGCACAATGGTTTCGGGCTTGATGCTCGTTGCTACCTATATATCAAATAGAAAAACAAGAAAATAATGAAATTCTAAAAAAAAGCTAAATAAAATTTGAAATCGGACAGTTATTTGTATATTTTAACAACTTCCTCCTCTTCGTAACCATTCAACCTTTTTCTTCCAGGTCAAAACGAACAGGTCTCCGTCAGCCTACTACGGTCAGCGTGAATAGGAAAAGCCGAAGTTTCAACGCAAATGATAAGAATAGAATCAACTTGGGTGAGTTACTTAACAAGGGGTTTGAACTTTATACCCTCTGTTATCAAAAAAACTTTGGTAAAGAATATGACAGTACCTAATGACTTTTTCTAACATATACCTAACAAGAGATTCGAACTCTCTGTTTGCATTTTTAAGGTTAACTTTTGGTAAAAAAATATTAAAAAATATTAGAGTGTTTGACGACCTGTTACCGTTGAAAAATGTTTTACATACACCCCAATTAAATATATTTTTCTTCCCGCTAGACGGCGCCAGCAACGGCTCAGTAAGCCGTCTTTCCCCCACATCACCTGTCAACGTATTCAATGGGGCTTCTCCGCAGTCGAGAATAGCCGAGCCCTCTGCTGCCTCCCCGTGGCGAAGCAAATCAATGAGCGCGAAGCACAGCGCCACCACGCGGCTCTTGGCACCGAAATCCCACACCCCAACTTTGCAGGTTTGTGCTTAACCCAGGTTGTCTGTTTTAACCCGGCTTCGTGGCTCATGTCTCTAGCCAAGAGAATACGGGTTCAAGGCTTAACGCTGCTACCACTGTAGACGTCACTGTGTTCAGTCTTAACCCGCCATAACATTTCAAAATTTTCTTTTTTTTATTCCAGACGTTTAAACCTAACACTGTGACGTCACAATCTTCTAATCCATCGTCATCAGCTGCATCTATGACGTCAGAATCGTCGCTTGCGGATATCGACACGAAGCAAATTTATGGGGCTGGGGATGTAAGTACGGGAACCTCCAGGTTACATAGAGCAACTCGTAAACCACCAACCGCAAACGGGAGTCGTATTGAAATGCGGAAGAACGGTGGGGCAGGAATCCCTCAAAAGACTCAAAAATCGGCGATCGCAAAACCAGTGAGCAGGGTCCCGGGTACCTCCCCAAAGCGAGCCCCTGTCGCTCGGAAAGACGTTTCGGCAAAAGATTCAACTTTGTCGAAGCGACCGACCGACCCCGCCCCTAAAAATCCAGCCAATCAGAAGCCAGGATCCGTCATAAGTCGTTTGAAGAAGTTGGGAACTGTTACCACGGCAACAAGTACGTCATCAATAAACTCGAAGACGCGTTCTACGTCATCGTCGAAAAGCGTAACTTCAGTGACGTCAGCAGCGAAAAAACGAGCTGAGTCATGCCCGCCTACGTCACGAATCGCTACGTCAGCAATAAAACGTCCTACCCAGTTACAGGTTTGAAAACAAAATAATACAACATGCGTTAAAAGGGAATTTACTTTTTACGAACCCTTTTTACTCTAGAAACCAGCAGACGAAAATGCCAAGAAGCAAGGGAAATCTCCAGTCCGGAAACCACCTGGGAAATCCACGAGTGGTTTAAAGGGAGTGAAATCTTCAATTGGAAAAGCTTTCAGTTCAAAACAGGTAAGGAAGTAAAAACTGGTTTGCACTTAATACATTAATATGCTGCTCACTTTCAAGATTTGTCAAACAAGATAGCGTGGAAACAATTAAGCAAATGGTTTATATTTTCATTCTCTTTTATCGTCCCATTAGGTAGTTAACAAAGAATATTCACAGAATTATAATTCACGAAATGGGCAATTTAGGTGCTGATGGTATCCATACTACACGACAGCACTATATAGTGTTGTCCAACTTAGGTTATGAACCAACAGGTGTTTCCCCACAAACCAAACCCCTCCTCGCTGCTTTTTTATTGAATTTGTAACGTCTCAATTATTACAATATTTTTAGATGGATAAGAAATCTCCCAAAAGTCCATCACAGGATGTGACGTCATCAAAGACAAGTTTCACCAAAAAGAATTCGGATTCGAAAACGGAAAAGCCAAGACCTACAATATCTGGTGAGAATGTAGTTTTATTTATGTTGGTAGGGAGGGGTAAGATGGATGCCGTTACCAAATAATATCCCAGATTTCCTAATTGTGTTTTAAAACAATTGACAAAGCTGTTTTAGAGGATACCGTTATATAATTCACCAACGAACATGTTTTACTTTGAAAAACCATAAAAGTGTAGTATTTTTTCGTAGCTTGGTTCTTAAAGATGTTTTTTTAATGAAATTACATTTTATTTTAAATTCACCTTTTTCTTCTTTAAATATACTTTGAAGAAAAAAGTTTTATTTAACTGTAATATATTATTTTTTAGACCCGATCCCTATTGTTACCCCTGATCCTACCTTTGGGTCAATGACCCCGGATAACCCTCCGACCCCTCCACCACGTGACGACGTTGAAGTTCAAATCAAAGTGAACGGGTCGTATGAGAGTAAGTAATACATAGCATAGATTTATTTCTTCCAATATTGTAACAAAAACAAATTAATTAAAACAATAAAGAGAATGGAATTAGCAGCAAAACGATAAATCACGCTAGAGGTAAAAACTACTGGAATAAAAGTGTCAAATACATGCGTGGCTGCTAAACCAACGATTTCCGACGTGAAGTAATTAAAACTTAGTTAATTGATCAATTAATCAACTGCAGAACCGGTAGAGCCAGTTAGTATCAGTCTTGGCTCGCCACGTATGACGAACAAACCGCATAAAACGGCAACAGTAGCTCCATTCATGCGTCATCCTACGAAACAATCGGTTCCCCCTCCACCCCCCAAAAGAAATTCTGTAGCAGACGGCCGGGAATCCCCTGAAAAGGAACTCAAGGTATTTTTTTTACAAAATAATATTTACTGTAATGTATAGTGACATAGAGTTTAGGCCTGAGTTGGACCATTACCCAAACCATAGCGTGTTATATTGTATACGTTTGGATTCGTACTGCGAGGCTTGCTGGGGGTATTGGTATTTTGGCAAGAGTTGTACTATTGCCCTATTATGTTTTAAAGTTATTTACCAACTATGGTTTGTACACGTAATCCATTTTGTTAGAAGCAATCCACCGAAGTGACGACTCCCGAAGAAGCGAGAGTGAAAGCTGTTAAAGGAATCGCCGATCTAAGGTTCGTGAAAACTGATTGTTAAACTCTTTTTCAAAAAATGTTGCGGAAACACTGGCTCGGCGTCTAATCATAGGTTTGAAATGGCGAATTATTGCCTATATATAGAACATTGGAGCAATCATGTGTTTTATGTCCAATGTTAAGCAGTACAATCAAAATACACAACAACTAAGTTATTCAGTGTGGCCTTATTTGACGAATGGTTTTTTTTGTAATAACGACTGTCGTCAAAAAATTGGGTTCTTTCACTCATTTATTTATTTATTCATTAAACAGGCACAACCTTGAAGCGACCATGTGTTCGTTACGTAACACACAACTACGTCATCGCAAAGGTGATGCACTACAACGTAGAATATCCGCACAGTTGGACGGAGGTTGGTGGTTTATGCAGTTAGCGCATATGGGTTATTTTGGTGGGACGAAATATTAAGCATAAACTAATATCCAACATTACAATTAAACGTCGTTGTGAACCATGAACCACTGTAGTAGGTAACCTAACACAAGTCCATGATAACAATGTTTTGGGCGTGGCTCCGCTGTATGGTTTTCAATCTCCTAAAACGGGCAGCAACATTACATATTTATTTGTAAAATATAAGTTGTCCCGCAAAATTGTACAGAAGTCTGTTCATGAAGTGATCGTAAACCTATGGTTTATACCAATAACGTAGTCGTCATTTTTTACAGCTGATTTCGACGATCTAAATAAGACAATCCCAGAAATACCTTCGCCCTCTGCTGGCATCTACCGATCGCACCACAACCTGCTAAGCAGCCGCACGAGTCCGCGCAACTCTATTATCTCACGAAGCCCGAAGTTACACGCGGGTGAAACTTTAGCTCAGCCAAGAGATTACAGATTCGAACCAGGTAAGAATAGCATATACGCCTTGGGACTTGTTTATTACTCAAACAGATTATATTCTATAAGGGTGAGATTTTTAATGAGATAGGCGTAAGACCTGGAATGTAGGTCCATTACCCCAACACCCAGGGTGCTACTGTCTAGACCCCACAGATGCAATTTATGCACACTTAATAATGTAGATTCTATAAGAGTGAGGTCTTCAGTGTGGCACACCTAAGACCTAGATTGTAGGTCTACTACCCCAACACCCAGGGTGCTACCCACTAATTTATAATCACAACCGTTCAGGTCGCTTTTCGTCGCTCCAACGAACTCGTTCTGCTCGTTATCCTCGATCAGCATGGCGTGACGTCACTGCTGGTTACGTCAGCGAAGGCGATCCACTTGGAACCCCTGAAAATGAAAGCAAAGGGTGAGTCCCTTTAATGACATATAGCATACCATGACGTATATAAAATAACATATATGGCATGACGTAATGTAATATGACGTAGTTCGACGTCATAATAGTGGTGTACCAGTAGGTATGTACTATGTAATATGAATGCATGTTATATAGATTAAATTTAACAATGCAAAGCCAATTCAATGAGCTAGCTATAATGCACATATGGTTAACATTAGCATAAAGTAGTTGTTCTTAAGAATCCACTTCATTTAGATTAGAAGCCATTTCTCTAAGTAAGGTAGGAGTACTTTCGGAAATTGTAATCCTTGTTAGTTTGAAATGGAACAGACTCATTAAACACAAACGTTCGTTTAATCTCCAGTATAATCTTATAAGTTGCTCCCGGTTCGGGATTTTGAATTCTTTCGACTGTTTAAAGGATTATGGGGTGTATATAGCGTGCAGGTGTTGCTAAATGCCAATGCCCTTTATTGAAGGTATATGTAGCGCAGGTCGTTGTGCTATAGTTCGTTCTAATGTAGCTCTTATAGGTCAAGCTTGTTAAGTTAGATCTTATGCCATTGGTTCTAAAATGGGGTTTGCGACCTAAAAGGTCTCAGTAAAGCAGCAATCTATTTATACTGTATCTTTGCAAGAGTGAGGTTTATGTGTTTTTTTGTCCAATTATGTTGTGTACGGTGTTCGAATGTGTCGAATTTGGAGCTAAAGTTTATCTGCTTAGTGTTTGGATACCTTGTCATGTATGTGGCGTCACACGTGTAACTTTGACGTCATCATAGCATGATGTCACTGGTTTCCATTGTGACCCCCGGATGTCTGCACCGTGCTTATTGTGACGTATGTATGATGTCATTGGCTGTCGCGACTTGTTCTTTTGGGAGCTTCTTTGTTTAATATAGATGATTGCAATTCAAAGTAAGAGCGGCGCGACCCAGTTTCGGGAATATTTCTCATTCATTTCCGCCAGATATTCTGTCTCGGGAATAAGGATTAGTACATTGTGAAGATGGGCAGCGCATTCAAATTCATATGTCTTGTAAATTATACATTAGTACAAGACTATGTATATGCAGACCAGTGCTGTAGTTTATGGATAAGTATAACTGTCTGCTTTAATTTAAGTTCCTACTCTTTATTGCTAGAATGTCAGTTGGGGTATTAAAACGCTTCGGGAATAAGTATTAGGTCCTAGCAGTTTAATGTTTGCAATTTCAGCATTAAACGACAAAACTGCAAATGTAGAATTCAGCATTATATTGGTGCAACGTAGTTCTATTTAATCGAATATAATGTAATTTATGGCCCATTATATACCGCAGATAAATTTACAGCTTTGTTTGTGTTGTGTATCTTTTCCCGCTGCAATTTTAAATATTGCTTTGTCCAAGTGACAAAACAATATTGTTTGTTTTTAGTCTTTACGTCATAATAGTAATTTGGATCGTATTTTATTACGTTAAAATAGAAGGAAATTACTCCCCGCCGTTTTAGGATTCAAATTTCCTACTTAAATAGGTTTCCAATGTTTGCTTTCGCAGTTTCAACGCATTAGTAATACAGGACAGAGCGAATACATGTGTAGTTGTAAAAAATAAGTCGTAACACCTGTTGTTTCATGGATGTTACATTTCTATGCATTTGGACAAGATTGAAGCAATGTTGTCACGGGTACAGTGACGTAATACATCCCATTGTTTCGTCACGAACGCTGCAGGCGAGAGGGTGCAAAGTCAAAGTTAGTCGCGATTAGTTATCACTAAAACTCGCGAAAATCGCGTTAACGTCTGTCGAGACTTCTTCTGACGTGATAACAACAGTTAGATGTAACTTGTGGCTTAGTGTTAAGATGTAACTTGTGGCCATCGTTTAGTTTGCAGATGTATCTTATTGGAGGGTTTCGATGGCTAATGGGATTTATCATGAGTGTTTTATCAGAAATATCAGATATACATAGTTGAGATTTCTTATTGAATATGAGTTATTGAGAAAATTTTAAATACATTCGAAAAAAGTATAGGCATACATAAAGCATAGGATCTCGCTTATGCAGAATATTTATAAAAGTACTCGTTACAGTATTAATTAAATACAGTAAGAATTAGTAAACAGGCCAAAAGCTTGGGGTAAGATGGATACCAAAAACACGTAATATCCCATATTTCCCAAGCGTGTTTTCAACAATTAAGGGATGCGGGGAAACGGTTTTATAAGTATTTAAATTATTTCTCGTTTGCTACCAAATGGGACGATAAAAGACCATGGAAGCATAGACCGTCTCACCCCAATTTACTATTGGAATTTTAAGGATACGTTCTTTCCTTTTTCGTGTTTTATCCACACGCGTACCCATGTCATATATAAATAGATTTAAGTGTCAAGTTACGGTTCAATTCCACTTTTCTCTCGTCACATTTTATTTACAACCCCCATTTATAAACCCATAGTGCAAATGGAATGCTTTTCCAGACCAGTGTTTCCAAACACATTTCCATTTCAAACCTAAATCAAGTAAATATGCTTACCTTTATTTTGCGCGTGCAACACTGGTACACAGTCCTGGTATTTCCTAATGGAAGACGTTCAAACATATACTACCAAATGGTACTATAGGCAGGAAGTGGCTCTTAAATTGTCAGATAGCTTTTACTTTTCTTGGTATGTCACATTTTACGAGCTATATACGGCAGAAAGTAGACCTACTTTTAAAACGACAATTGGAACAGATAAAATGTGGGAAAATATCATTCAGTATAGTAAAGACACTCGTATGGAAATGGCCCAAACGAAGTGTTTTGCAAAAAGATGTAACTCTTTCTACAAAAGTCTACAAAAAACGTACTTTACTAAAAGATAAGGTCTCTAGAAACAAATATATTGTCTGGTAGCTGGGCAGTAGAGCATAAAATTTACCTTTGTAAACAGTATTGAAAAATTACTATTATTGCCACTTCGCGTAATTTGATTAGGCTTTAGAAATAATTCCTTTACAAATATTCCTTATACCTTGTAGCAAGGGCGGAGCATCTACCTTTACGTTGTAAACAGTTTGATTAGGCCAGTTTTCACGTTAAAACCAGAACCATACAAATATACATAATTTCTTGTAGCAAAGGCAGAGCATGAAATTTACCCTTTCGTTGTAAACAGTTTGAACAAATTGGAAAATGCGATTAAGTCAGTTTTATCTTTCATTTCAAGCTATACCAGCCCTACCAGCCATATATGAATACCATTATCATTGCCCCACTTATAGATATTTTCAAGATATAATCAATACATATTTGTGAATCCGGCTTGTCAAGTGGTTTGCCTTTTAAATTGTTCTTTACAGCGCTTGAATATCGCCACAATTGCTTTTACATTGTTCCATTACTTTACAGTGTATAGGTACGTGTTAGTGCAGTTAATATTACTTCAAACGAGAAAGGTAAGTTTACCGGTATAGCTTAACCGTCTGTGGGTAAACTTTAACCCAAAATGCGTTGATTCGTGGACCATAGAGCTCTGCATTTAGTCAGCTATATATTTATGTAGTTGTATATTTGCGCGTTCGAAACGCTTAATTTTTTTTCGCATAACAATTTTACAAAAACATTTTTCAAAACTTTGGATTCTCTTTCCAGCTACGCGAGTGATGGTGCCATTCTAAACGACCTCGACAGCCCGCAGAAACACTGGGAGATCCCTGATAGGTGAGGTTTTATTTTTGGAATAATACCATACCGACTACCGTGTATATACATACGTGGTAAGCGAGCACGAGGTGTATGAAACAGAACACCCGTGGTATAACGACTGTAGTTGCCCGCCATGTAAGGATAAATAAGTTACATTCATTCGTGCGTTATATATAGTAGGATGGGGTAAGATGGGGCATTTTCATTCTCTCTTATCGTCTTATTTTGTAGTAAACAAAGAATTGTATAACTGCGTGTCCTCATGACTTAAAACAGGTTTGGTAATTATTTAAACGCGAGTCGGAAATATGGGATATTATGTTCTAACGGTATCCCATCTTACCCAACGTACTATTTTCAGCATCATACTAAATTATTCTAGACATTCAACAATCGTAATTACCACGATCATCATACGTCATCCGATTACGTAATGTAATCCTTTGACGTCATGAAAACCAGTGGTGCATGTACGACCGTTACGCATCAATGGTTATCCTAATAATATCCGGTACTACGTAATAATTAATACGATTTCTATGTTAACGTTATCCAGTCGATATTCGTACAATGGTAAATCGGCAAAGATTTTCTATACACAGTTTATGATTATACTCTTTAAAAACGAACTTTTTAAAGCCAGTTTTGAGCTAGATTTTATTAAAAATAAACGTTTCTTATGCCATGACAAAGCTTTGTAAGTTTTAAACAAAAATACGCCGCAAAATGTTTGAATTAAAGCAATAAATATTAAGTTTATTTGGTATTCATGGGTATAAAAGAGAAGAATGTCCTTATAGATTTTGATTGATTATAAGACTCGATAGCCAGGTCTACCACCGCTTAAAGTAAAGTTACTTATGTTTGTGGTGTACGTTATAATAATATTGGTTTTGTGGCTCTTATAATATGAAGATTTCTTTGTTTGTCGTCCCTTTATTGATTGTTTCTGTCCACAAGTAAAAGTTGGTCCGTCTTTCATAAATTGGCGGTTCGTTTATTTAAAACTTCTTTCTTGTGTTTGTCTAGTTATCTCTTTCGCGTGGTACCGCGCCGCGTTCGGTCTGTGACGTCACTGAGGGTTTTATGTCGGAAAAAGAAGATTAGGGTTTTAATGAAAGACATCGAGACGCAATTAAAGCGCTTGGATTTGAAACGAATGCCGGTTTCGATCAAGACTTGATGGTTGGCCAGTTAGTACAATGCATGGTTTTACATGCTATGCTACAGCTTATGGTCTGACAGTGTTTTAAAGCATTTGGCAACAGCTTGAGCTACATATATCATTTAAAGCAGAAGCAAACCAAGGGACGTGAATTCAATAACCTGGTATTCGGATAGCTTTAAATATTCAAGGCGTTTCTTATAGAAAAGTATGAACATTGTGTTGGGGTGGTTCACCTGTGAAGAGTTTTAACTGGAAGCATGAAAGGGACAGTAAATAATAATTATTGAGTGCAGTCGTAAAGTATAAACTCAACTTTAGTTTGTATTTAGTGATGCTGTTAGCAAGAAATAAATGGTTACTGTATCATTGCTTTAGGACAGTAGTTGTACGTTTGCAAAACGCATTTGTGGTACATGAAGGTTTTCAGGGTGGTATGCGGGTGACGTATATAGGTTTATTAAGCAAAAAACATAACAGTAAATAAGTAAAATAATGAATTTTCGTTTAAATAGTTTGTAAGTCAACGCGATTAGAATTGATTTCAAAACCGCTGCTATTAAAAAGTAATTATTAAGTTATGCAAACTGTAGTTTAGCAAAAGTGGCGGTTATTATAAGTTTTATTCAATCCTATATTATCTAACAAGATTATGATTTAAACGGGATCGACTTGCGTCAATTTGCGCTTCCCTATGGGAGCTTAACAAGGAATATAATGACGACAGATTGTATAACGTCTGGTGCAGGACGCAAATCTTATTAAATAGCATCAGACGAGTAAATGGGTCGCTATGTTTACAGTACGTTAGTACAGAAGACGAGATTTATTAAAAACTAATGTTTCGTCTATAGATGCTAGGGCTAATAAATTCTTCGTATTTTTTTGCTGGAAATAGCTTTTTTTGCCGGGAGCTGCTATAAAAGATTAATAACCCAAACGTAGTGTATGTAACAACAGAAACAGTTTATACATTTGCGAGATATAGTGGAGTGGAGGAAGATGGGACACCTTTATCACATAACATCCAAACATCCTGATCGTATTTTAAACAATTAACAACGGTCTATGGGAGTCGTAAGGATACGGTTTTATAATTCTTTGAATATTCTTTGTTTACTACTTAATGGAACGAGAAAATTAAGATAAAAGGTGTCCCATCTTCCCCCACCCTACTCTGTATATATTTATCTTTTTATTACGATAACAAAGAAAGTTTAAATTAAAAATAACGAAAGTATATTTTACAGCAAAACGACAGTCACATATACGTCAGGGCTAAAATGCTAAAAAGCGCCTTAGGTTTTAGGTTGAAATGTCCTATATAGATTTTGTTGGTAGTGTCAGCCTTAGTTTTAGTTACTATTCGATTCTGTATTACAGGGTGCTTATGTTTTAATGCTGTCAGCATACGCCGTTTTAGTAACATTGTAATCAATAATTAAGATGGACCATTGATTAGAATGCATTGACTGTCTTTAGCTTGTTACGGCTGGGCTATAAGCGTTGGATTAAATATGATGACGTCATCTGTTCGAGAGTTTTTGGGTCGTTGGTTGTGTGGGTGAGATTCCAACATAGATATCTTATATATATATATATATGTTTCTAATGTTGTTGTAATACAATTTGTCCTAGCGATGTTTACATTTAGTTGTTTTTCGTTTAATTGGGGTTTGACGCGTGTGTGCATTTGGTGTTAAAACCGTATCCTCGTGACTTCCATAGACCGTTGTCAGGATATTTGAATATTAGGTGCAAAAGTTGTCCCGTCTTTCCCCGCCCTAATGTATAATGTATTTTTTATAAATTCAGAAAAATATTTTTATGACGTATAATCTGTATTGTGATGTCAATTTCAGCATTGACGACGCAAGCAGCGTTAGCAGTTGTGACATCAGCGATTGCATTGCTGACGTCAGCACCGACGAATTATCATCAAATAATAACTCCCCGTTCCACTTGAACAAACATAGAGAGGACAAGGTCACGTGGGGTGGTCTTGGAGGTGGGCTTTCAAAGTCAACCATGGTAAGTTATGGTTTCGTTAACTGATATGTTTAAATGTTTGTTTTTAAAATCGAAGTTTTTCTCCTAGTGGTCACTAAAGGGCCGAATTGTCAGCCATACAGAAAAATAATCACCCACAAAGTTACATACATGGTAGCTCGTAAGGGGACACAAGGTGTAAGAAACAAAACACCCGAGTTATAACGACCACCGTTGCCCTACCACACAAAGACAACTAAGTTGTTAATTGTTTAAAACACGATCAGGATATTTGAATATTATGTGCTAAAGGTTTCGTGTTCTCCTACTTTACTGTATATTAAATTATATTTATCCCTTCCTACGTGTATATCTCGCCGAATGCAAAGGCTAGCGTTTACGATCCTTTATTATGACGTCATAAATCTCGCGACGCCGCAGACACGCGCTTACAACCACGCCCATAACACACCCATTTACCACCAGGCGATTGAAGGCAGTAATAAATCACAGAAATTAAAGAAACGCGGTGGTTTTGGAAGACCACCAACCGGCAAGCCAGGTAAACACCTGTATATCATTCACTTTTAATTGCATTTGCTTTGATGTTAGTTATTTCAACTTTCTATACCATTGTAAATTGTTGTTGACTTTAATCATTGTACATTGTTTAGTCAATGTTAATTGTATTCACTTTGATGCCATTTATTCCCAGTAAACTTATCAAAGAAATTGTAATTGTTGTTTTTTTTGGTACAAGAAACATTGTACATTGTTTAACCTTTGATTAATTTTAATTGTATCTACTTTTATGACATTTACAGTAATTTCCATTAGCAACGAATTGTTGGTATCAATTTAAATACCCATTTTATCATTTAGTTAATTCCCTTTAACATGATGTTAGATACAATGGGATATGGTAAAGAGAGCCATTTTCACTTGTTTCATATATACAACACTGTCTGTGCAAGGATAAATATTATTATTTGTTTTTACTTTAATGATACAGTTATTTACAGTGAATTACCACAAGAAAGAATAAATAAATTTATTCATTGATTTCCTTAGGTTTAAAAGCCCCCGGTTCAAGTGTAGTTGGCAGCAGACTTGCTTGCAACACGTTATCATCGAGCCCATCTGGAAGCCCCACGCCTAACCTGCTTGGTTGGTTGCTCTATTACTAGTTTACTATATCAAATAAAACGTTATATGTTTAAAATATAGTAGGGGTGGGGCAAGACAGGACACCTTTAGCACACAATATACAAATACCCTGATCGTGTTTTAAACAATTAACAACAGTCTATGAGGATACGGTTTAATAATTCTTTGAATTTTATATGTTTACAACCAAATGGGACGAGAAGGTATAATGAAAAAGTGTCCCAACTTCCCTCCTCTACTATATTTTAAACATATAAAGTTTGTCCAGCACTTTTGGTTAGTGATTAGGCACTGAATTATACCTAAAGAATGCTGGGTTCGATACAGATCGGCGTATATATCCTGGGCAAAACACTTAGCAGACATTGCTTTAACCCAGTTGTAACTAATGGGTTGTAGAATAGAACTTAAAAATCATGTAATCTCGGGTGTCTATGAATACCATTAATAAGCGTTAAAGTTAACATATATAGAAAATGTTGAAAAAACTATTAAGATTATAATTGTGTGTACAAGTTTTAATTTAACATTATATTAAAGCAGGGCAAAGAGGAACGCTGGCATACAGGAGTCTTCCAAGGCCAAGTAAAAGCAACCTTACTTCTGAGAAGGTAATGTTTAGTAATATAAATTTTTGTATGTGCATTTTTAAACGGTTGTAGCATTCTAAATGGGCAAGGTTCTATAGAAAAGTTGTAGTAATTTTTTCACCCATAAAATTTAAATTTACAAACTTAGAAATGTTATAAATATTTTAGCCGACCAGTTCCCCGCTTGCAACAAGTCATGCATCAGTGAACACAGGAAAGAATGAAAGTTTCAAACGATCACCCTCGTTGCAAAAGTTGCTTGGGTTAAACTCAAAGAAGGTAAGAATGATGGTAATAATATATAGTAGGGTGGGGAAGAAGGGACACCTTTAGCACATAATATTCAAATATTCTGATCGTGTTTTAAACTCTTAGCAACGGTCTATGGGAATCGCAAGGATACGGTTTTATAATTTTTTGAATGTTATTTGTTTACTACCAAATGAGATGAGAAAATAGATTGAAAAAGTTTCCCAACTTCCCCCATCCTACTATATGACGATATAGGCATTCCAATGATATATTCCAAACATACATAACGTTCTATTCTATGTGGGTGAGGTCAAGGACCTGGGATTAAGGCTAGATTTGGCATATCACCTTAAAACCATAGTGTTTACTATTCTATATAGGTAAGGTCATGTTGTGCATTATGTAGGGACCTGAAATTAAAGTCAGATTTACCCCAATACTCAATATTACACTCATAGTTATATATATACTTATTACTTACTTATACTCCCAGACCTTGGATAATGACCCCACCATTGTAACTAACCCTCGCATCCCTACAACCCCTGAAACATCATCACCCAAGTCAACTTATATGGATGTGACATCATCGATGACATCATCAATGACATCATCGATGAGGGGAATTGTGACATCATCACAAAGTAAGACAACCGTAACATTGTAATAATGGGACATTCTCTTTGGGTTTATTTATGAATTGTTTTTATTATTTTTATTTGTAAAAACACACAAAAACAAAATTTCAGTTTGACTATTATTTTCATTTTTAAACTTTCTTTTTTATCACCTCAGATTCTTATATCTCTCCAAACAAACCGAACATGAATTCCTATAACAGTCTTGGGAGGCCAAGAAGTAAGTTAAAGTTCTTGCCTACATTGCTTAAAAATGTTTCAAAGTTTTTAAACTCCCCTACTGAGTCAATTAAAAGACAAATACCATATATCTGTGGTTCTTAACCATAATAGTTGTAACTTTTATTTGTTTTTTTCGATTATGGTAGCAAAGATTAAGTCGTTATTAAAACGAAAAGATAGGATACAGCAGCAAAACAACAATCGTTTAAACACATGACAGTTAAAACATATTTACATTTAGTTTGTCGAAAAAAGTCTGTATTTAACTATCCATGCCGTATCTTGTAACCAAATGTAAATTCTATTTCCATTTTCCCCTTAGCAACCTCTCCCCACAATGGTAACACCTCACCTCTCTCGTACATGAGTTTGCCCCGGCGTTCCTCGAGGTCGCCATCTGTGACATCGGGTTACAACGGCAACGGTTGCCCCGTGACAAGCGGCATGAGTACATGGTCGTCACCAAAAAGAAACAACCCCAACAGTGCTTACAGCATCAGCCCTGCACCGAACAACCCCTACTCGGTGAGAAATACCTTTTTAGATCTTGATTTACGACAGAAATTGCACAAGTTCTTAAAGTATTTGTTAGTGTTTGATCCAGTAATTAAACCGAAATGCCACAGTTATCCTATATCTCAAACCGGGTGCTTTTATACATCTTAACAGCTGCGTTACAAGTTCTTATGGCAGAGATCAAGTATTTCTTAAGAATGGATTGTTTGACTGATTGTTACTAAAAAATTTCGAAATAAAATTTAAAAAACAGTTTTATTTATAATAATCATGCTAAGGATTGCCAACTTATATGAGACCATTAGTTCCTGCATTAAAAGCGTCACATCTGGGTGCCAAGCTATGCATTACCTACCTCTGTCCTAACAAACATATTTTACCAGGGACAAAAAAAAAAAAAAACGCAAAAAAAGCTCTGTAAAACACATTATCTTCAATATCCATATGTTCCCTACCCCCAAACTGTTCTAACAAACATATTCCACCAAGGACAAAAAAAAAAACGAAGACACAAAAAAACGCTATTAAAAGTACAAAATAACTCTGTAAAACGCATTTTTCATTATCCCTATGTTCCCTACCCCCTAAACCTTTCTATCAAACATTGTTCAACCACCAGAGCATGGATATGTTGAGCACGCCATCTTTATACTTGGATGACAAGAACAGCAATTTATATTTGGACCAAGATTTGCGCAAACATGCTGATGATGTTGCTTATGGAAGGTGAGAGATTGGTTATTATGTTACTGTTATTACAGTTGGGGTTGTGGAATGCGAGAATAATTAAGTTTCATTCGTGGTAACTTGTAAGCAGACACGAGGTGTATGAAACAGAACACCCGTGTTCTGTTTCATTATAACGACTATCGTTGCCCTGCCATGCGAGGATAAATAAGATACATACGTGTAAGGTATGTCATTTTATTCTCTCTTTTATATTATAGAATTCGTTGAACTTGATTTTAGTGTTGTTACTTTTCCGTAGCACTAGAACCTAGTAATACTTTCTAGGCAAGCATTGGCCAATCCTAATCCTTTATTTTAATTCAAACCAGGGGCGGAGTCAGTGATTGGCCGCTTCCAACTTTGCTGTCGACGTCATCATCTGTGACATCATCAAGCCCTAATGTGGTGAGCATTGTGATGTCATAATGTCTTTGTAATTTTAAAACAGCTTTCCCAGAGTTTTAATTTTCTTTTGTACTTTACCTTCACACTTATAAATGTAAAAGCTCAAATCATTATATTCTAAATACAGTTCTACTATATTGTTTCTGACTTGGATAAAGACTCCAAACCATAAAAACATTTTTACTGCAATAGTTTGATAATGCCCAAATTTTTACAGTCGAGAGCAATCAGTTTGAAATCTCAAGAAACTTCGAGTGAAGTAAGAAGACTTTACAAAGATAAACAAGAAAGCAACAGTAAGTTTATTGGTTTGGTCATTTATATTCTTGTGGGTGGGAACTTGAGTGACTTATCCATGGTTGCCACTCCCATGCCCACAGTCGAGCTGCTGAAGCTATTGCAGTGTGTGGATAAGCAGACATGACTTTTGGTTGGTTTGGTCATTTATATCCTCGTGGGTTGGAACTTGAGTGACTTATCCATGGTTGCCACTCCCATGCCCACAGTCGAGATTCAAAACTTAAGTAAACATAAATATCTTATACAGGTACACGTCCACCTTCAGTGTTATCAAATGCAACATCTCTTTATTCATTGGTGAGTCATAATATACTGTATGACATCATAATACCACGTTATAATGAATGTAATAATGCATGCCCCATAAGTAATTATCCATGCTTTATGTTGTATTTGAATGCCAAAGAGCTATGCAGTTGTTGTCATACGTTTCTTGGTAAATTTATTATGTGTATTCATTTATTGTCTGTATGGGCAAGACACCTTATGGCAATGACTCCAACCCAACTTTCATAAATAAGTTGTCAAAATTGTTAGCCAGGCATAATAACAATCACCTATGCGGTAACTTGTAAGCGGGTACGAGGTGTTTGAAACAGAACACCCGTGTTTTAACGACTGCCGTTGCCCCTCCACATATAAATTCGATCATCCATTGTGTTGTATGTTCAATGTTGTGTGTTTGTTGTAACAGGAAGAAGAAGCAGACATTCCTCAGATGGTAAGTTGATGTTTGCATGTTTGTTTGCATATTGCCATGAACGATTATCAAACAATTATTTACCAACATATTTTGGTTCAAACAATTTTTCCAACAAAAGTTGTTGTTTGACCAATATTTTTTATCAGAGTCCTTTTTACCAAAAGTATTTTCTTTAAAGCTTTTGTTTAAATTTTGTTTTAGCAACAGTTTTTGTTCAAAGTGTATTTTAACAGAAGTTGAAGTTGGGCTCAGTGAATGGAGATGGGAGCATACAGAGCCATCTCTCTACTAATGTAAGTATAAAGTTGGAATAAACAACAAAAAAACAGTTTTTCATTAAATATAAATCATTGTTTAAATAAACTGGAAGTCTGGTAAGCACTACCAGCCTGCACTGCCTTTTGTTACATTGCATTTTCTCTGATATAGTTGTGTGTTTATGAGTGTATCTAAAAGGGGCCATGAACCATGGAAAGTCGAAATACAGTTCTGTGGAAAAGCATTTGTTTAAATTTCTTGAACATTTCAGGCGAAAGTTGTTTCTGCGTTCGAAGAAAGTCTTTCAACGATGACTGACCGCTTGAGGGAGCTATCCGTCACCGCTGAAGAGAAAGACAGCGAGTTACAAGAATTACGTCAAACGATCGAAAACCTTAAACGCAATCCATCCCCTGACGGTGAGTTTATATTATTTCTATGTTGTAAAGTTTGCAGAGTCGGCCCATCACCTGAACATTGTATAAGCACATTCTATTTTATATGGGTGAGGCACACCATGGGACCTAGGATTTAGGCCATTGCCCTATTAACTCAGGCCAAGATTGGGGTTTAGGTTGCATTACCCTTGACAGCAGGAATATACACATATAACATACAAATATAACGCAATCCTTCCACCCAGATTGGTCGGGCCAACCAACCAACTTAAGAAAGAAAGCTTCATCTGGCTCTCTATCAAGCATTAGTTCCAAGACAAGCGTGTCCAGCATGGGAAGCACTGAGGATGGGAAAAGAAAAAAGAAACACTGGGTCAGTGTTGCCAGATTGTTTTAACAGTGTTGCCACAATATTTTTAACAGTGTTGCCACAGTATTTTTTAAAAGTGTTACAACACTATTTTCTAAAAGAGTTGCCAGATTGGTTTTAACAGTGTTGCCACATTTTAAGTGTTGCAAAAGTATTTTTTAACAATAAAATATAGTTTTTTAACCAAGTATTTAAATTTTGCTGGCTTACAATTTTCAACTTAAGTTTTCTAATTTTTATTTTCACGCTTATTGGAGCAGGCAAAGGAGACCGGTGAAAAGGTGAAACTCATAGAAATATAATATATCGAACGCAACATATCTAATTAAAATATTTTATAATATTCATCAAAATACTTTCACAACTCATATAATGCAAATATATATATTTGATTTTTTGTACAAGATTTTTTAAAAACAGTTTAATCAACCGAAAACCCCTTTTTTTATTAAATCAACTTTATCCACGTTTCCACCCACAGTTACGAGATTCAATCAAAACAGCGTTTGGAAAACGAAAGTCTCGACCAAACCTCGCAGCTGAGATGGAAGAAGCCGAGTCTATTGCAACGATAGCTATCCCGTGAGTTTTGGTTGTGTTATATATATTAGATGGGGTGTCAGGTCCTATGTTGTGGGACTTGGGATTTGGGCAACAGTTGGCCCATTATCTTAAACCATACTGATTTCTGTTTTATATGGGTCGTGTCCTGTTTTGTGGCACACTATAGGACTTGAAGAGTTGGGCTAGAGTTGGACCATTTTTCTAACATCCGTGGTGTTATGCTCTATTTGTGACCACTTCAATGATCAACATCAAATAAGGCGCACAACTTTACTTTTTTTGTAATAAAAAATTAAATCTGTAGATTGTCTAACTTTTTTCACAAAACTATCTTTTGAGTCTCTACTTTTTTTCATTTTGAAAATATCTCCTTTCTTTCAGAGAGCAAGAAGACAGTGAGACTGTTGCTAAGTTACGAGAAGAACTTCTTCAAAAGGAGAGAAAGTTAACAGACATTCGATTGGAGGCGCTCACATCGCAACATCAGTTGCATCAAATGCAAGATGCGATGCAAAGGATGAGGGTGAGTGGGTTAAAGTGGATGGGGAGTTGGAGGGGGTGTGGTTAAAGTGGATGGGGGTTGGAGGGGGTGTGGTTAAAGTGGATGGAGGTTGGAGGGGGTAGGGTTAAAGTAGGTGGGGGGGTTGGAGGGGGTGTGGTTAAAGTGGATAGGAGGTTGGAGGGGGTGTGGTTAAAGTGGGTGGGTCGGTTGGAGTAAAGGGTCTTTATAAGTCAGGGTTTCTTAACCAGATGTGCAGGGATGCTGGATAATTAAGTAAGGTCTGTTCTATACAAGCAATTCTAGAAGGGGTTGTGAGAATTAGTTGGTGATTTGTAAGGGTGCAGCAAGTAAAAGGTAAAAAAACACTGGTTTAGGGTTGGAAATAGGTAGGTGTTCAAGGGGTAAACTATTATGTAGAAAATAAGGGCATGCTCTCAGTCACCCAGACAGCTATAGTAAAGCTTTTGGATTAAGGAGTGTAAAGCGGGTGCATATGAGGTTAACAATGATAACATGAAGTGTGTGTGTGGGTGTTGGGTGCGTCGGCATGGACCCAACTTTGGCCTACATCCTGAATGTCTTGGTGTACCTTGTTATAGGAAGGGGGGGGGGGAGGTTCATACCAATATTGCAAGGACATTAAACTGCCTTTATAAATATACTTTAACATAAGATCTGTATTAGATTTGTAACATGCCTTAGAGCAACAGTGTATATGAAGATATATTTCAATAATCTTACAACTTAATTACAATAACCTTACACATATATTACAATAATCCTATATATATTTCAATGATCTTATATATATTTCAATGATCTTATGCATTTTTCATTATTTTTATATCCACAGTCTGAGATGGAAATGTTAAGATTGGAAAATGAAAGGTTGAACAAGCTTGGTTTATCAACAATGTCACTGGATATGGTTTCACCAAGCAATGAACGCTATATGGGTAAGTTTGTTGTAGTGAGTGATGTACCGAAGTTTTGGATATAAACTTTATTGAGGACCTGGTCTAAAGAGCTCTACATAAAGTGGATAGAAATAATAATTATGCAATAAATATTTTTAAGATCTACAGACATAAAAAAACGAATTAAAAAGAAAATAAAAACATTTTTAAAACATGTTTGGTCTGCCTTGAAACCTTTTTTTGTCATAGCAATTGTTTTTTCCGGCCATGCGAGGATAAAATAATTACTCTCATTTAAATAAGAGGATAAAATAATTCCATATTCGCTCTGACGCAAAAACCAAACGTCCTGTGAACATTCATTCAAAGTTTATTCAAACACACATTAAGGACCAACCGAATGACAACTTCGGCAAAGCAATCCCATTTTAATGTTTCCACTCTTGTTGTTCAGGTTCCGATCCATTGCGAGCAATCGACCATTGTGATGTCAGAATGCGCGTCATGGTTGAGTTCCCAACCCATGTGACCCCCGATGACACGGATGAGCGACCACGTTGTCATCGTTCAATTCTCGGAGTTTGTTATGTCCCTCGCTCCACTGGATGGCAGCAGTTAGATGAAAAAGTTCAAAACGTGTTTCAGGTAAAATATTTTGATTTTTTCCTTTTTTAAAGTTTTTTTACTTTCAAACAGATATACAATATTTTTTTATTTTTTTTTAGGATATACTTTCTTCATAACTCTTAGTTAAAACCTTATTTTAGAAACATTTTTTCATGCATTACTAAATGGTTCTTTAATATTTTTCTTAAATTTTATTTTTTTTACTTTTAAAACAAAATTATAGCTTGACGATTTCTACATTATGTTTTGTTCTTTGATTAACAAAACTTCTTCTTTAGGAATATTGCCGTAAAATTGACCCAATCGGTGGATTTGGTTTAAAGCCTGATTGTGTTTGTTCTTATACTGTGGGTGACGCTGAAAGGGTTGTGGGGGGTGGAGCTCCTACGCTGCTACCATGCGGGTACATTGTGGGGGAAGTTGACACGATCCTAATAAAGATATCGGGTAAGTGTACCTCATGCTCACTGTCGAGTTATAACATGGGCGTCTTCTTATACACCAGACACACATGGTGTATTCATACACCTCATGCTCACTGTCGAGTTATAACATGGGTGTCTTCTTATACACCGGACACACATGGTGTATTCATACACCTCATGCTCACTGTCGATTTATAACATGGGTGTCTTCTTATACACCTCATGCTTACTGTCGAGTTGTAACATGGGCGTCTTCTTATACACCAGATACGCATGGTGTATTCATACACCTCATGCTTACTGTCTAGTTATAACATGGGTGTATTCTCATACACCAGACACACATGGTTTATTCATACACCTCATGCTCACTGTCAAGTTATAACATTCCCCTACTTTTCAGATACCGAAGCATTGTCATTAGACTTACTGATAGACAAAGACGTGATAGAAAGATACACGAGATTGGTGTTAGACCACGGTCGTGTTATGATATGTGGACCAACAGGAACAGGGAAAACAACATTGGCGAACAGGTAATGAATAATTACTATTTACTTTCATAGCGTGGGATGGCATTAGAAAGACCTCTGTTCAATGGCCTTAATACAGCATGAGTGTTTGTAGGGGAGAAAGGGGTGCACGGATGTTTTTGAAAGATGTCTCCATAGGCTAAATGTTATAGGTACCTGAACTTTTAGAACTGGGGTGACATAATATGTTCGGAAATAAATATGGTTGCTAGAGACAAAATATTTTTGCCAGTGACAACAATTACTGCTAGGAATTAAATTTTGTTGCTATGTGTTAAAATATAATAAAAATATGACACCTATGGTGGCTACCAACCATTTAAGGCACAGTGTAATATGCTATGTTTAATTTAACTAAAACCTTGATATTTACACTCCAGGTTGGCTGAGCATATCGTTCAAAGTTTGCCCAAGCGTTCGGCAAAACCTTCTGTGGTGAGGCTGGATCTAAAACACACGAGTGAAAACGTAAGTTGGTTGTGGTTTCGGATAAAAGAGTGATGATGCAATTTAAGACAAAATATATGTCTCTCATATAATACCAATTGCTGGATTTTTGTCTGTTACATTTTTATGTCACCAGATTCTTACTGAATTTCTTTACACAAGAATCATTCAACTCTATAACCACCAGATTTTGGGTGTAGTTTACCGAAATATTTTTAACGACCCCCTCATTATGACATCACAGGAGGTGCGCGACTATCTCCACCTAGTGTCGGAGAATTGCAGCAAACCCGAAAGTAGCGGACGGGACGTTCCGATCGTCCTCGTGTTGGACAATTTACATCGCTCGTCTGCGGTCAATGAAGCGTTTCATCCGTTACTAACGGCGACGGCTCACTCACAACTCCCGTACCTCATTGGTCAGTTTGAATTTAAATTTTTAAATCCTCTTTTTTGGTTATTTTTTATTCTCTTTTGTTTTAATTTTGTTAAATCTGATCTTTTCTAAGTTTTTAATCACATTAGAATTTATTCTGCCAATGGCATAGGTTTATAGGTCTATATATATTTTTATACTATAGCTCTTTCCACTAAAATAATACCATTTATATTTACACTAAAACATTTATGTTGTACTGTACGGAAACTTTGTAGATCTGCTATAGTTTTATTATTTTAAGTTTATGGTTTTATAATTATGTAAATATTCTTTGTTTGCCACCAAATGGGACGATAATAGAGAATGAAAACATGAACCATCTTACCCCACCCTACTATATACAAATTGTTTGCAATCATCATATTTTTAAACAAGTAAATACCCACAGGTGTCATCCAGCAAGGGCATGCATCAGGGCTTCAGTTACACCATGAGTTTAAATGGATCTTATGCTCCAACCATACTCCACCTGTTCATGAGTATTTAACCAGGGCTCTAAGGTTAGTATATTTTATCAACATACAGTGGCGCAGCCAGGGGGGTTTAGGGTGTTGCAAAGGTTGTTGGAGCGTGAAAATTGTTAATATTTTTACGCGTTACCATATTGCCCCACTACCGTACCATATAACCCCCGTACCAAACATAACCACCCCCCCCCCCACCCAGGCGTTCCCTCCACACATGGGAAATGACAAACGAAGCAGTCGCTGATGAAAGTTTGTTCAAAGTCGTCAAGTGGCTTCCACATTGCTGGCAACATATCAATAAATGCATTGAAACTCATAGCTCCGCTGATGCTACACTAGGTATTACTTTGTGTTATTTTTTACCGTTTTTGTTGTTTTTTTGCTGCTCTAAGTAAAACTAAACTTTTGTTGCATTTTATTTTTTTCTTGCGTTTTCTTTTTTTGTTTTCTTTGTTGGTGGTTTAGGTGAAAATATTCAACTTTTTGTTGCATTTTTTACCTTATATTTAATAATTTTTCTGACCTAGTATATGGGCCAGAGTTGGTCCATTACCGCAGTCTTTAATTAATTCCATTTTCAACGATTTTTCTTGCTTTTAACAAACATTTTGTTAAACTTGAACACCTTTACCTTACAGGTCCTCGCATGTTCTCGTGTTGCCCCATGGATACAAACACTTCGTATACTTGGTTTCATGATTTGTGGAACTTCACCATCGTTCCGTACCTCATATCCGCTGTCAAGCAAAGAAAACCCTCTGTTGCCACCAAGTGGGTCGATCCACTTACATGGGTCAAGGAATGGTATGTCTATGTCACTAAATTTACAATCTTTTTTTTTATTTCTATGTCACAAAAATTAGGATTTTTTTTACGAATTTGTCAATTAATAATTTTGTCACAAAATTTATAAGATTTTTATTTAATTTTTTATTTTGCTTTTCATCCTTGTGTGGCATGTTATTAGAACGATCAATTTATTTCTGCCAGGGCAAAGTGTAATATAAGATAAATATCTAACAAAAATTTATATATGTTACTCGGTATTTCATGTCACTAAATTTACGAATTTATTTATTTTCTTAGTTGTTTTGTTTTTTTTTGTGTCTATGTCTCAAAAATTTGTCAATTAATAATTTTGTCACATATAAAAAATGTTTGAAAATTTTTTATTTAATGAAACATTATTTAAAAATTGTAATATATGATTTCTATGTAGTTGGCCTTGGGCGACACCTTGTGACTTACTTCGGATACGAGCGGAAGATATCGCGTCGGATTCAACGATGCCATTGGTCGGTGGTGACAATGCTACTACTATGACATCACAATCAACCGATCCATTGTTAAACATGTTGCTACGGTTACAAGAAGCTGCGACGAACTACGAAAGTGACGCAAGTCATGATGACGCGTTCGAACTTTCACTTGATCGAGCTTTAGGCGACTTGGCATAAATTTCTATGACTTGGCATAAAATTTTAATTTTTGTGACTAGGCATAAATGTTTGTTGACAAGGCATAAATTTTCTATGGCTCAGCGTAGATATTAGGTCCTGGCACAGTTTCTATTATTTAATCAATAAATGGTGGTTTTTCATAAATTTGTTGAATGTGTAATAACCTTACATCATCTTGATATGCACGGAATTGTTTAAATTTACTAATTTTTTAAACAGCAGAAACTAATTTTTGCTTTTGCTAGGAAAATTGTTGTCCCTTTTGTCCAGCTACTGGCAGAATTACTTGGTGAATTGATGCTTTTAGTTGACTTTTAAACCTAAAATTATTTTACTTGAGAAGTAATTTTGAAAACAATATTTTTAGAAAAAATGCTGTTTTATTTGCAAAAAATTTTAGTGCATACTCGAATCATTATGACATCACAATTTTAGTTAATTCTTCACAATTGCTTTTGTGTTTTAATTGCCTTCTTTTTTGTCATTTTTTACCACTGTTTCACTTTCTGCAATATTTCTCTGCCAGCTACTTTTGCGATTTGTTTTATTTTTTGTGCACTGTCATTCCTATGGACTGAGCTTTAATAAAATTTACAAAAACTTTATTTGTTGAATTTCCTGACTTGGCAAAGCGTTTTCAAAATTGTTTATGATTTGGAAGTAAAAAAAAAGAACTTAGAAAAAAAAAGGAGGAAGTATGGTGGTTAGGGCTAAATAGAGTTTTATTCATATTTTTCGTAGACAAACATTTTTACATTTTTGACTGTGAGCTTGGATTCAAAAGTTTTGGTATAAACACGTGATACCGGTATCATGCGTTGGGGTCCAATCTCACATTTTTGACTTTTGTAAAAAAAAATATTTTTTGAGTTTGGTATAAACATGTGATACCGGTATCATGCAGAGGGGTCCAATCTCACATTTTCGACTTTTTCAAAAAAATTGATTTTTTGAGTTTTGGTATAAACACGTGATACCAGTATCATGCGTTGGGGTCCAATCTCACATTTTCGACTTTTCCCAAAAAAATGATTTTTTGAGTTTCGGTATGAACACGTGATACCGGTATCATGCGTTGGGGTCCAATCTCACATTTTTGATTTTTGTAAAAAAAATGATTTTTTTGAGTTTCGGTATGAACACGTGATACCGGTATCATGCAGAGGGGTCCAATCTCAGATTTTTGACTTTTTCAACAAAATTAATTTTTTTGAGTTTTGGTATAAACACATGATACCAGTATCATGCGTAGGAGTCCAATCTCACATTTTCGACTTTTGCAAAAAAATTGATTTTTTGAGTTTTGGTATAAACACATGATACCGGTATCATGCGTTGGGGTCCAATCTCAGATTTTCGACTTTTGCAAAAAAAATGATTTTTTGAGTTTTGGTATAAACACATGATACCGGTATCATGCAGAGGGGTCCAATCTCAGATTTTTGACTTTTTCAACAAAATTAATTTTTTTGAGTTTTGGTATTAACACATGATACCAGTATCATGCGTAGGAGTCCAATCTCACATTTTTGACTTTTGTAAAAAAAAATTGATTTTTTGAGTTTCGGTATAAACACATGATACCGGTATCATGCAGAGCGGTCCAATCTCACATTTTTTACTTTTCCAAAAAATTGAACTTTTTCGAGTTTTGGTACAAACATATGATAAACCGGTATCATGCGTTGGGGTCCAATCTCACATTTTTGACTTTTGTAAAAAAAAATAATTTTTTTGAGTTTCGGTATAAACACGTAATACCGGTATCATGCAGAGAGGTCCAATCTCACATTTTTGAAATCAATTTTTTTGAGTTTTGGTATAAACACATGATACCAGTATCATGGGTTGGGGTCCAATCTCACATTTTTGACTTTTTCCAAAAATCTGATTTTTCGAGTTTCGGTATAAACACATGATACCAGTATCATGCGTTGGGGTCCAATCTCACATTTTTGACTTTTGTAAAAAAAATAATATTTTTGAGTTTCGGTATGAACACGTGATACCGGTATCATGCAGAGGGGTCCAATCTCACATTTTTGACTTTTTCAACAAAGTTAATTTTTTGAGTTTTGGTATAAACACATGATACCAGTATCATGCGTTGGGGTCCAATCTCACATTTTTGACTTTTGTAAAAAAAATAATATTTTTGAGTTTCGGTATGAACACGTGATACCGGTATCATGCAGAGGGGTCCAATCTCACATTTTTGACTTTTTCAACAAAGTTAATTTTTTGAGTTTTGGTATAAACACATGATACCAGTATCATGCAGGAGGGTCCAATCTCACATTTTCGACTTTTCCAAAAAAATTGATTTTTTGAGTTTTGGTATAAACACGTGATACCAGTATCATGCGTAGGGGTCCAATCTCACATTTTCGACTTTTTTAAAAAAATTGATTTTTTTGAGTTTTGGTATAAACACATGATACCGGTATCATGCGTTGGGGTCCAATGTCACATTTTTGACTTTTGTAAAAAAAATGATTTTTTTGAGTTTCGGTATGAACACGTAATACCGGTATCATGCAGAGGGGTCCAATCTCACATTTTTGACTTTTTCAAAAAAATTATTTTTTTGAGTTTTGGTATAAACACATGATACCAGTATTAGGCGCTGGGATCCAATCTCACATTTTTGACTTTTTCAAAAAATCCGATTTTTTTAGATTTGGTATATACACATGATACCGGTGTTGGGGTCCAATCTCACATTTTCGACTTTTTTTTAAAAAAATGATTTTTTGAGTTTTGTTATAAACACATGATACCGGTATCATGCGTTGGGGTCCAATCTCACATTTTTGACTTTTGTAAAAAAAAATAATTTTTTTGAGTTTCGGTATGAACACGTAATGCCGGTATCATGCAGAGGGGTCCAATCTCACATTTTTGACTTTTCCAAAAAAATTGATTTTTTGAGTTTTGGTATAAACACATGATACCGGTATCATGCGTTGGGGTCCAATCTCACATTTTTGACTTTTTCAAAAAATCAGATTTTTTTAGATTTGGTATAAACACATGATACCGGTATCATGCGTTGGGGTCCAATCTCACATTTTTGACTTTTGTAAAAAAAATAATTTTTTTGAGTTTCGGTATGAACACGTGATACCGGTATCATGCAAAGGGGTCCAATCTCACATTTTTGACTTTTTCAACAAAATTAATTGTTTTTGGTTTCGGAATAAACACGTGATACCAGTACCATGCGTTGGGATCCAATCTCACATTTTTGACTTTTTTTAAAAAAATTAATTTTTTTGAGTTTTGGTATAAACACATGATACCAGTATCATGCGTAGGCGTCCAATCTCACATTTTTGACTTTGGTAAAAAAAATATTTTTTTTGAGTTTCGGTATAAACACATGATACCGGTATCATGCAGAGGGGTCCAATCTCACATTTTTGACCTTTGTAAAAAAAAAAATTTTTTTGAGTTTCGGTATAAACACATGATACCGGTATCATGCGTTGGGGTCCAATCTCACATTTTTGACTTTTTCAAAAAATCAGATTTTTTTAGATTTGGTATAAACACATGATACCGGTATCATGCGTTGGGGTCCAATCTCACATTTTTGACTTTTGTAAAAAAAATAATTTTTTTGAGTTTCGGTATGAACACGTGATACCGGTATCATGCAAAGGGGTCCAATCTCACATTTTTGACTTTTTCAACAAAATTAATTGTTTTTGGTTTCGGAATAAACACGTGATACCAGTACCATGCGTTGGGATCCAATCTCACATTTTTGACTTTTTTTAAAAAAATTAATTTTTTTGAGTTTTGGTATAAACACATGATACCAGTATCATGCGTAGGCGTCCAATCTCACATTTTCGAATTTTCCAAAAAAATTGATTTTTTGAGTTTTGGTATAAACACATTATACCAGTATCATGCGTTGGGGTCCCATCTCACATTTTCGACTTTTTTTTAAAAAATTAATTTTTTTGAGTTTTGGTATAAACACATGATACCAGTATCATGCGTTGGGGTCCAATCTCACATTTTTGACTTTTGTAAAAAAAATATTTTTTTTGAGTTTCAGTATAAACACATGATACCGGTATCATGCAGAGGGGTCCAATCTCACATTTTTGACCTTTGTAAAAAAAAAAAATTTTTTGAGTTTCGGTATAAACACATGATACCGGTATCATGCAGAGGGGTCCAATCTCACATTTTCGAATTTTCTAAAAAAATTGATTTTTTGAGTTTTGGTATAAACACATTATACCAGTATCATGCGTTGGGGTCCAATCTCACATTTTTGACTTTTGTAAAAAAAATATTTTTTTTGAGTTTTGGTATAAACACATGATACCAGTATCGTGCAGAGGGGTCCAATCTCACATTTTTGACTTTTTAAAAAAATCCGATTTTTTTAGATTTGGTATATACGCATGATACCGGTGTTGGGGTCCAATCTCACATTTTCGACTTTTTTTTAAAGAATTAATTTTTTTGAGTTTTGGTATAAACACATGATATCATGCGTTGGAGTCCAATCTCACATTTTCGAATTTTCCCAAAAAAATGATTTTTTGAGTTTTGGTATAAACACATGATACCGGTATCATGCGTTGGGGCCAATCTCACATTTTTGACTTTTGTAAAAAAAAATAATTTTTTTGAGTTTCGGTATGAACACGTAATGCCGGTATCATGTATTGGGGTCCAATCTCACATTTTTGACTTTTTCAAAAAAATTGATTTTTTGAGTTTTGGTATAAACACATGATACCGGTATCATGCGTTGGGGTCCAATCTCACATTTTTGACTTTTTCAAAAAATCATATTTTTTTAGATTTGGTATAAACACATGATACCGGCTATGGGGTCCAATCTCACATTTTCGACTTTTTTTTAAAAAATATTTTTTTTGAGTTTTGGTATAAACACATGATACCGGTATCATGCGTTGGGGTCCAATCTCACATTTTTGACTTTTGTACAAAAAAAAATTTTTTTGAGTTTCGGTATAAACACATGATACCGGTGTCATGCAGAGGGGTCCAATCTCACATTTTCGAATTTTCCAAAAAAATTGATTTTTTGAGTTTTGGTGTAAACACATTATACCAGTATCATGCGTTGGGGTCCAATCTCACATTTTTGACTTTTGTAAAAAAAATTTTTTTTTTGAGTTTCAGTATAAACACATGATACCGGTATCATGCAGAGGGGTCCAATCTCACATTTTTGACCTTTGTAAAAAAAAAAATTTTTTTGAGTTTCGGTATAAACACATGATACCGGTATCATGCGTTGGGGTCCAATCTCACATTTTTGACTTTTTCAAAAAATCAGATTTTTTTAGATTTGGTATAAACACATGATACCGGTATCATGCGTTGGGGTCCAATCTCACATTTTTGACTTTTGTAAAAAAAAATAATTTTTTTGAGTTTCGGTATGAACACGTAATGCCGGTATCATGCAGAGGGGTCCAATCTCACATTTTTGACTTTTCCAAAAAAATTGATTTTTTGAGTTTTGGTATAAACACATGATACCGGTATCATGCGTTGGGGTCCAATCTCACATTTTTGACTTTTTCAAAAAATCAGATTTTTTTAGATTTGGTATAAACACATGATACCGGTATCATGCGTTGGGGTCCAATCTCACATTTTTGACTTTTGTAAAAAAAATAATTTTTTTGAGTTTCGGTATGAACACGTGATACCGGTATCATGCAAAGGGGTCCAATCTCACATTTTTGACTTTTTCAACAAAATTAATTGTTTTTGGTTTCGGAATAAACACGTGATACCAGTACCATGCGTTGGGATCCAATCTCACATTTTTGACTTTTTTTAAAAAAATTAATTTTTTTGAGTTTTGGTATAAACACATGATACCAGTATCATGCGTAGGCGTCCAATCTCACATTTTCGAATTTTCCAAAAAAATTGATTTTTTGAGTTTTGGTATAAACACATTATACCAGTATCATGCGTTGGGGTCCAATCTCACATTTTTGACTTTTGTAAAAAAAATATTTTTTTTGAGTTTCGGTATAAACACATGATACCGGTATCATGCAGAGGGGTCCAATCTCACATTTTTGACCTTTGTAAAAAAAAAAATTTTTTTGAGTTTCGGTATAAACACATGATACCGGTATCATGCAGAGGGGTCCAAACTCACATTTTCGACTTTTCCAAAAATTCTGATTTTTTTGAGTTTTGGTATAAACACATGATATCGGTATCATGCGTTGGGCTCCAATCCCACATTTTCGACTTTTGTAAAAAAAAATAATTTTTTTTTGGTTTCGGAATAAACATGTGATACCAGTATCATGCGTTGGGATCCAATCTCACATTTTTGACTTTTGTAAAAAAAAAATTTTTTGAGTTTCGGTATAAACACATGATACCCCCGGTATCATGCGTTGGGGTCCAATCTCACATTTTTGACTTTTGTAAAAAAAAAATTTTTTTGAGTTTCGGTATAAACACATGATACCGGTATCATGCAGAGGGGTCCAATCTCACATTTTCTACTTTTTTTAAAAAAATTAATTTTTTTGAGTTTTGGTATAAACACATGATACCGGTATCATGCGTTGGGGTCCAATCTCACATTTTTGACTTTTGTAAAAAAAATATTTTTTTTGAGTTTCAGTATAAACACATGATACCGGTATCATGCAGAGGGGTCCAATCTCACATTTTTGACCTTTGTAAAAAAAAAAATTTTTTTGAGTTTCGGTATAAGCACATGATACCGGTATCATGCGTTGGGGTCCAATCTCACATTTTTGACTTTTTCAAAAAATCAGATTTTTTTAGATTTGGTATAAACACATGATACCGGTATCATGCGTTGGGGTCCGATCTCACATTTTTGACTTTTGTAAAAAAAATAATTTTTTTGAGTTTCGGTATGAACACGTGATACCGGTATCATGCAAAGGGGTCCAATCTCACATTTTTGACTTTTTCAACAAAATTAATTGTTTTTGGTTTCGGAATAAACACATGATACCAGTACCATGCGTTGGGATCCAATCTCACATTTTTGACTTTTTTTAAAAAAATTAATTTTTTTGAGTTTTGGTATAAACACATGATACCAGTATCATGCGTAGGCGTCCAATCTCACATTTTCGAATTTTCCAAAAAAATTGATTTTTTGAGTTTTGGTATAAACACATTATACCAGTATCATGCGTTGGGGTCCCATCTCACATTTTCGACTTTTTTTTAAAAAATTAATTTTTTTGAGTTTTGGTATAAACACATGATACCAGTATCATGCGTTGGGGTCCAATCTCACATTTTTGACTTTTGTAAAAAAAATATTTTTTTTGAGTTTCAGTATAAACACATGATACCGGTATCATGCAGAGGGGTCCAATCTCACATTTTTGACCTTTGTAAAAAAAAAAATTTTTTTGAGTTTCGGTATAAACACATGATACCGGTATCATGCAGAGGGGTCCAATCTTTCATTTTCGAATTTTCTAAAAAAATTGATTTTTTGAGTTTTGGTATAAACACATTATACCAGTATCATGCGTTGGGGTCCAATCTCACATTTTTGACTTTTGTAAAAAAAATATTTTTTTTGAGTTTTGGTATAAACACATGATACCAGTATCGTGCAGAGGGGTCCAATCTCACATTTTTGACTTTTTAAAAAAATCCGATTTTTTTAGATTTGGTATATACACATGATACCGGTGTTGGGGTCCAATCTCACATTTTCGACTTTTTTTTAAAAAATTAATTTTTTTGAGTTTTGGTATAAACACATGATATCATGCGTTGGAGTCCAATCTCACATTTTCGAATTTTCCCAAAAAAATGATTTTTTGAGTTTTGGTATAAACACATGATACCGGTATCATGCGTTGGGGCCAATCTCACATTTTTGACTTTTGTAAAAAAAAATAATTTTTTTGAGTTTCGGTATGAACACGTAATGCCGGTATCATGTATTGGGGTCCAATCTCACATTTTTGACTTTTTCAAAAAAATTGATTTTTTGAGTTTTGGTATAAACACATGATACCGGTATCATGCGTTGGGGTCCAATCTCACATTTTTGACTTTTTCAAAAAATCATATTTTTTTAGATTTGGTATAAACACATGATACCGGCTATGGGGTCCAATCTCACATTTTCGACTTTTTTTAAAAAAATATTTTTTTTGAGTTTCGGTATAAACACATGATACCGGTATCATGCGTTGGGGTCCAATCTCACATTTTTGACTTTTGTACAAAAAAAAATTTTTTTGAGTTTCGGTATAAACACATGATACCGGTGTCATGCAGAGGGGTCCAATCTCACATTTTCGAATTTTCCAAAAAAATTGATTTTTTGAGTTTTGGTATAAACACATTATACCAGTATCATGCGTTGGGGTCCAATCTCACATTTTTGACTTTTGTAAAAAAAATATTTTTTTTGAGTTTCAGTATAAACACATGATACCGGTATCATGCAGAGGGGTCCAATCTCACATTTTTGACCTTTGTAAAAAAAAAAATTTTTTTGAGTTTCGGTATAAACACATGATACCGGTATCATGCAGAGGGGTCCAATCTCACATTTTCGACTTTTCCAAAAATTCTGATTTTTTTGAGTTTTGATATAAACACATGATATCGGAATCATGCGTTGGGCTCCAATCCCACATTTTCGACTTTTGTAAAAAAAATAATTTTTTTTTGGTTTCGGAATAAACACGTGATACCAGTATCATGCGTTGGGATCCAATCTCACATTTTTGACTTTTGTAAAAAAAAAAATTTTTTGAGTTTCGGTATAAACACATGATACCCCCGGTATCATGCGTTGGGGTCCAATCTCACATTTTTGACTTTTGTAAAAAAAAAATTTTTTTGAGTTTCGGTATAAACACATAATACCGGTATCATGCAGAGGGGTCCAATCTCACATTTTCGACTTTTCCAAAAATTCTGAGTTTTTTGAGTTTTGGTATAAACACATGATACCGGTATCATGCGTTGGGGTCCAATCTCACATTTTGGACTTTTGCAAAAAAATTGATTTTTTGAGTTTTGGTATAAACACGTGATACCAGTATCGTGCAGAGGGGTCCAATCTCACATTTTTGACTTTTTCAAAAAAAATAATTTTTTGAGTTTCGGTATAAACACATGATACCGGTATCATGCGTTGGGGTCCAATCTCACATTTTTGACTTTTCCAAAAAATCTGATTTTTTTTAGTTTTAGTATAAACACATGATACCGGTATCATGCGTTGGGGTCCAATCTCACATTTTTGACTTTTGTAAAAAAAAATAATTTTTTTGAGTTTTGGTATGAACACGTAATGCCGGTATCATGCAGAGGGGTCCAAGCTCACATTTTTGACTTTTTCAAAAAAATTGATTTTTTGAGTTTTGGTATAAACACATGATACCAGTATCGTGCAGAGGGGTCCAATCTCACATTTTTGACTTTTTAAAAAAATCCGATTTTTTTAGATTTGGTATATACACATGATACCGGTGTTGGGGTCCAATCTCACATTTTTGACTTTTGTAAAAAAAAATAATTTTTTTGAGTTTTGGTATGAACACGTAATGCCGGTATCATGCGTTGGGGTCCAATCTCACATTTTTGACTTTTCCAAAAATTCTGAGTTTTTTGAGTTTTGGTATAAACACATGATACCGGTATCATGCGTTGGGGTCCAATCTCACATTTTTGACTTTTCCAAAAAAAATGATTTTTTGAGTTTTGGTATAAACACATGATACCGGTATCATGCGTTGGGGCCAATCTCACATTTTTGACTTTTGTAAAAAAAAATAATTTTTTTGAGTTTCGGTATGAAAACGTAATGCCGGTATCATGTATTGGGGTCCAATCTCACATTTTTGACTTTTGTACAAAAAAAAAATTTTTTGAGTTTCGGTATAAACACATGATGCCGGTATCATGCAGAGGGGTCCAATCTCACATTTTCGACTTTTCCAAAAAAATTGATTTTTTGAGTTTTGGTATAAACACATGATACCGGTATCATGGGTTGGGGTCCAATCTCACATTTTTGACTTTTTCAAAAAATCCGATTTTTTGAGTTTCGGTATAAACACATGATACCGGTATCATGCGTTGGGGTCCAATCTTACATTTTTTACTTTTGCAAAAAATTAAATTTTTTTGAGTTTTGGTATAAACACATGATACCAGTATCATGCGTTGGGGTCCAATCTCACATTTTTGACTTTTGTAAAAAAAATAATTTTTTTGAGTTTCAGTATAAACACATGATACCGGTATCATGCAGAGGGGTCCAATCTCACATTTTTGACCTTTGTAAAAAAAAAATTTTTTTGAGTTTCGGTATAAACACATGATGCCGGTATCATGCAGAGGGGTCCAATCTCACATTTTCGACTTTTCCAAAAAAATTGATTTTTTGAATTTTGGTATAAACACATGATACCAGTATCATGCGTTGGGGTCCAATCTCACATTTTTGACTTTTGTAAAAAAAATAATTTTTTTGAGTTTCGGTATGAACACGTGATACCGGTATCATGCAGAGGGGTCCAATCTCACATTTTTGACTTTTTGAACAAAATTAATTTTTTGAGTTTTGGTATAAACACATGATACCAGTATCATGTGTAGGGGTCCAATCTCACATTTTCGACCTTTCCAAAAAAATTGATTTTTTGAGTTTTGGTATAAACACATGATACCGGTATCATGCGTTGGGGTCCAATCTCACATTTTTTACTTTTGCAAAAAATTAAATTTTTTTGAGTTTTGGTATAAACACATGATACCTGTATCATGCGTTGGTGTCCAATCTTACATTTTTGCAACTTGTTTTAAATTTCCTAGTCCTAGCTGAAGATGATTATTGTTGTATTTTCAGGTGATGACTCCTAACCTTATTAATGTATTAGGATAATTTGTAAATAAAAGTTGTGGACTGATTCCTGATATGCTGTCTTGAATTATGAATAGCGTGTTTTAACGACTGTTGTTTTCCTGTTGATTTCATTTCTTTAATTACATGATCTTTGTTATTGTTATAATGTGATACATAAAAATCATGTTATGTTATCTTATCTCGGCCAGATGAAAAATTTAGTTGATGATATCAAAATGCTGCAAGAGCTGTGAAACATTTATGGCAACAATATTTCTTCCCTGCTAAAAAACCCATACAGTTTGTGACATAAAGACAGTAAAGACACTTAGTAAAACAACAAACTTGTATTGCGTATAAAATTAGATTTTATTTCAAGAATTGGTGATTCAAAATTAAAAAGCAAAGATTAGAAACTAAAACATCGCTATACGACGTTGGAACTACAAAGTTGGTGCAAATATTTCATGTCAGTAAAAAATTGTTCAAATATTAATTAGAGCTGATATAAACGGTGTACAGTGCAAATATAACAAGCGTTGTATTTGAAATTGCATCCAGCCCAGTGTTAGTATAAACAAATGAAAACTTCTCTCAGTCCTGCATTTATAAACGGTATTAAATTAAAACAATTTGTTCGAGTAAAATTTCATTAAAAACTTAAAAAGTGTGCATTGTTTAAAAAAAGTGCAAAAACTTTAAAAACTAGGTCCCGGTAAGTTTTAAATAACATTAGTTGATCAAATCATTCATCTCTTTGGCCAAATCATCAGAGCTTTGAGATTGGCTTTGTGACTGAATGTTTCGCACAACGCTCTGTAAGTCTTCGGTGTCATCGAAGTTAAGCAAAGTTTGCAGCTGATGTTGCTCCTATAGGGTTGAAAAGTTGTAGGTTAATGAAGTATATGGATGACCAGAACTAACCACACCACGCAGTAAATCAACACAACTTTTTAAAGTTACTTACGTGGTAACTCGTAAGCGGAATGAGGTGTATGAAATAGAAGTTTTAATAAATGTAAGGTTTACAAAGTTGTATTCATTGTGGTATATGGATAAACAAACTAACTTTGCACAGACCACACGTATGTCCGGCACAGTGATTAATGTGCCTAAATTAGGACCAGAGATCAAAACATTTAAAAAGTCACTTCCACACAAAATAACATGTTTCTTTAGCGAGCAAGAGAACAGAACATTATAACAACTGTCGATAAATAAGTTACATTCATTAACAGCAGTCTTAAGAGGATCATGTATCTGTACACATCAACAAACAATACAATACAATACAATACAACAGCAGAATTACATCAAAAACTTACTTGTTTGAGCAGATCATTCTGGTTGTTGTCAAGTTGATTCAAATCACTGATAGTTTTATGAACAAGTTGTTGTAGTTGGCTGTCTCCTTCTACTTTAGCACTTGATAATTGATGGATGGTGTCCTGGATAAACATGTAAGTTAATTACAATTACTTTAACTAAATTAGGTAAGTTAAAAATGGCCTTTTATAGAAGGTGGGTTCAAATTTTAACTTCAACTAGGTACCAAACTTATTACATTGAACAAAAAAAAGTTTAAAATATCTTAAAATTAACTCTAAAGATAAAAAGTTACAAAATGAAAACTTTCCTAAAAAAAGTTTAAAAAAGTTGAAAAATCCTAAGCATCATATACTATCCATCTAATACCTCCCTATATACAACCCAATGTTTTTATAACAGCTTTAAAACCATTAATTAGTGGCTTTATATTTACACCTCTAAACTAAAGTTAAGTATTTAGTTTTTTTCTAATGTTTGGTGTTTTATTAAGTAGTATTTCATTAACTGTCAACTATTTCATAAAAAGTATTTCATTAACACCTTAATCTGAGCTTGAATAGCTTGTTCATTCTTCACGTCTTCAGCTTTCTGTTCACTCAGTTCTTCCACTACAGCATGCTCCTTCTTGCCAAGAACCCTGGGAACTTGACCACCTGTGGCTTGCTCTGCAGAGCTGATCAAATTAGAAACTTTTTCCAACCCCTTTTGAGCGCTGACTTGTGCTTGGTGTTGAACACTGGATTGCTGTGGAAAAACAAAACAATTTAAATCATGTTCAACCAGATTTTAAGAAAAAACGTTTTAAAAATATGAGAAAAGTTTTAGCCAAAAACAATGTTTTAAGATGTTAATTCTGGAAAATACAAAAGTTATGAAAGAAACATGTAAAAATAAAGCTTTTTTGGCATATTATGTAGCATTTCTTTATGCCATGGTGTATTAATATGATAAGGTTTTACTTATAAACATTCAATCATAAACGTTTACGTGTGAGACCTGGGATGTAAAACCATTGCCCATTACCCAACACCCAGGGTGCTACCGTCCAGACCCCACTGAGGCAGTTTATAGACACTTAATAATATAGATTCTATTCTATAAGGGGGGCCTTCAGTGAGACACACTTAAAACCTGGACCTTAATCTTTTACACCAGACCTATTGCTCCATTATCCCTTGAAAGATTCAATCTTACCTGTTGAACTTGTTGGTCAAGTGTTTGTATTTGGTTTTGGATTTGTTGCTGGACATCAAAGTTGTTTTTCCATTCACCGGAGTTGATTTGATTCAACAGATTGTTGAAGTTGTCATCAATTTGTTGTTCATTGTTTTCAGCGGTCTCAAGATTTCCTAAGAAGCGATTCACTGTGCCTTGTACTTGGTGTTGTTCTTGATGTTGTACTTGTCCACTTTGGCCTTGACTTTGGTGTTGTTCTTGATGTTGTACTTGTACTCCACCACCTTGAACCTGATGTTGTTCTTGGTGTTGCTGTTGTACTCCTTGGTCTTGTACTTGTGTCTGTGATTGAGACTGTTGTTGCCCACTTGAAACGGACCCGCTTGAAGAGCTCCCACCATGGGATGATCCACCTTGTTCAATTCCTTCAATGATGGATTGAACTTGTTCAGCAATGGCTTGAACTTCTTTGTCACCTTCAGTCTGAGTCTGAGTTTGGCTCTGGCTTTGTGAACCGCCACCAATATCTACGGGAACTTCAGGTGGAGAATGGGCGCCTTCAGATCCAGAACAACATTGAACCCTGATCTCGTAATCTTCACATACTGGGTGAACTGTTTGTTGATCTCCAGCACATAATAAACCATTGTTCACGTCACAACTGACAACTTGCCACTTCTGGTATAATTTAAATTGTGCCACAGTTCCACCAACTGGTCTGCATTGGATGTCTTGTGGGTGTTGGCAAATATCGAAGCCGTTGTTAGTGATGTGTGGGTAGGTCTCGTTGTCATCTCTGTATGGTAACTTTGGCTTGTCAGAGTTGATCCAATCGGTCCAATAGCAAGACTCTGTAGTTGTTGGTGGTGGTGGTGGTATGGTTGTTGTAGAAGGGGGTGGAGGTGGTGGTAATGTGGTTGTGGAGGGCGGGGTTGGTTTTACTGGTACAGTGGTTGTCGTCACCGGTGCTTCTGGTACAGTGGTCTCACCAGAACCAGTTTCTTCAGTTGTAGGGGTTGGTTTTACTGGTACAGTGGTTGTGGTCACCGGTGCTTCTGGTACAGTGGTCTCACCAGAACCAGTTTCTTCAGTTGTGGGGGTTGGTTTTACTGGTACAGTGGTTGTGGTTACTGGTGCTTCTGGTACAGTTGTCTCACCAGAACCAGTTTCTTCAGTTGTAGGGGTTGGTTTTACTGGTACAGTGGTTGTCGTTACTGGTGCTTCTGGTACAGTGGTCTCACCAGAACCAGTTTCTTCAGTTGTAGGGGTTGGTTTTACTGGTACAGTGGTTGTCGTCACTGGTGCTTCTGGTACAGTGGTCTCACCAGAACCAGTTTCTTCAGTTGTGGGGGTTGGTTTTACTGGTACAGTAGTTGTGGTCACCGGTGCTTCTGGTACAGTTGTCTCACCAGAACCAGTTTCTTCAGTTGTAGGGGTTGGTTTTACTGGTACAGTGGTTGTCGTTACTGGTGCTTCTGGTACAGTGGTCTCACCAGAACCAGTTTCTTCAGTTGTAGGGGTTGGTTTTACTGGTACAGTAGTTGTGGTCACCGGTGCTTCTGGTACAGTTGTCTCACCAGAACCAGTTTCTTCAGTTGTAGGGGTTGGTTTTACTGGTACAGTAGTTGTCGTTGCAGGTGCTTCTGGTACAGTGGTCTCACCAGAACCAGTTTCTTCAGTTGTAGGGGTTGGTTTTACTGGTACAGTGGTTGTAGTTACTGGTGCTTCTGGTACAGTGGTTTCACCAGAACCAATTTCTTCAGTTGTGGGGGTTGGTTTTACTGGTACAGTGGTTGTCGTTATAGGTGCTTCTGGTACAGTGGTCTCACCAGAACCAGTTTCCTCAGTTGTGGGGGTTGGTTTTACTGGTACAGTGGTTGTCGTTATAGGTGCTTCTGGTACAGTGGTCTCACCGGAACCAGTTTCTTCAGTTGTGGGGGTTGGTTTTACTGGTACAGTGGTTGTCGTTACTGGTGCTTCTGGTACAGTGGTCTCACCAGAACCAGTTTCCTCAGTTGTGGGGGTTGGTTTTACTGGTACAGTGGTTGTGGTCACCGGTGCTTCTGGTACAGTGGTCTCACCAGAACCAGTTTCCTCAGTTGTGGGGGTTGGTTTTACTGGTACAGTAGTTGTGGTCACCGGTGCTTCTGGTACAGTGGTCTCACCAGAACCAGTTTCTTCAGTTGTGGGGGTTGGTTTTACTGGTACAGTGGTTGTCGTTACTGGTGCTTCTGGTACAGTGGTCTCACCAGAACCAGTTTCCTCAGTTGTTGTAGGGGTTGATTTTACTGGTACAGTGGTTGTGGTCACCGGTGCTTCTGGTACAGTTGTCTCACCAGAACCAGTTTCTTCAGTTGTAGGGGTTGGTTTTACTGGTACAGTGGTTGTCGTTACTGGTGCTTCTGGTACAGTGGTCTCACCAGAACCAGTTTCTTCAGTTGTGGGGGTTGGTTTTACTGGTACAGTGGTTGTAGTTACTGGTGCTTCTGGTACAGTGGTCTCACCAGAACCAGTTTCTTCAGTTGTAGGGGTTGGTTTTACTGGTACAGTGGTTGTCGTTACTGGTGCTTCTGGTACAGTGGTCTCACCGGAACCAGTTTCTTCAGTTGTAGGGGTTGGTTTTACTGGTACAGTGGTTGTAGTTACTGGTGCTTCTGGTACAGTGGTCTCACCAGAACCAGTTTCCTCAGTTGTGGGGGTTGGTTTTACTGGTACAGTGGTTGTGGTTACTGGTGCTTCTGGTACAGTGGTCTCACCAGAACCAGTTTCTTCAGTTGTAGGGGTTGGTTTTACTGGTACAGTGGTTGTGGTTACTGGTGCTTCTGGTACAGTGGTCTCACCAGAACCAGTTTCTTCAGTTGTGGGGGTTGGTTTTACTGGTACAGTGGTTGTGGGTACTGGTGCTTCTGGAGCAGTAGTAGTTGGCGCTGGTGTTTCTGGAGCAGGGGTGACAGTTGGGGGGTTAGGGGTGCAGGTAGCGGTACACCCACAAGATAAAACATCGGTGAATGAGTATTGGACTTCTGTTCCGTTCTTACATTTCATTGAAACAACTCTGGTAGCAGTGGAAGTTGGGTTGCAACAAGAACAATCATTCTCTGCGCCGTGGTCGGTCCAGAAGTAATGCCCGCGACAGAATCCATCACAGTAAGATAGAGAGATGGGTTCATTTGAGGCACATCCATCAACCAACATATACTCAGGTTTGGTGCTCATACGTTTGTCGCATTCAAAGCATTCTGTTTCTTGGCATTTAAGGCAACATCCATCATCAGATGATATGACTGTTCCACCATTGGCTACACAAGCATCAGAATCGAATGGAGGGCATGGGTTGTGATAGCATTGTTCTGCTAAGAAGCCAGTGTCAAGATCCTTATCTTCGGTACATTGGCAAAGATGACAAGCATCTGGTGCCCATGTTGATCCAGGCTGTAATTAAAATAAAGTAGTTGATGGATGAAGCTTGGGAATCTAAAGGTTGATAGCAAAACTTGCTTAGTGTAACTTAGAAGGGGTAAAATGGATGTCTGCTTATATACCAGACACACATGGTGTATTCATACACCTCATGCTCACTGTCGAGTTATAACATGGTGTATTCATACACTTTATGTTCACTGTCGAGTTATAGCATGAGTTCACACACCTTATATATTTGACACGAATACTTTACAACACACATACCAGTTTTCCCATTCCATCGGCACAACAGACGTTTTCTTGTACACATCTAAGTTTGGAGCAACATCCTTCCACATAAGATTCAAGTTTATAACATGATGAGCATGTGGGAACCTCAGGCACTGGGCAAGCATATGCAACCTCCACGATACCAATGTTTCCATCATTATCAGTGGTACACATGTATTGTTCGCATGTGGATTCGTACCACCAATTATCTCCAACCTGGAATAGAATGAATGTTTTTATATTTGATTCACCTCATAACTTATTTTTTCGCAGATATCAAGCAAAACGTGGGTTTCAACTTTAGATTAAAGTTCTTCATAGTGGCCCAACTTATGTAGCTTAATGCAGAGCCGTAGAAACACCAAGTAGTCCAAAACATGCATTTTCCCAACACCCACTGTGTGTTTTTTGGAAACAAGATGGCGTTTAATTTGCCATTTACGTACCAATGGGTTGGACTACTTGGTATTTTTATGGCTCTGGCTGAATGAGCTACCATTATAGCATAACAAGGTACATTTTCCCTTTTAATGTTTTCAATAGAACAGATCATACTTTATCAAGAACATAAACTGTTATCTAGACAAAATTTCCTAAGCATATTATAAATTCCTGAGTACATAAATCGAAACAAATTTCTGTGTGAAAAATAAATTGAAACAAATTTCTAAGTACACAAAAATGTAAACAAACTTGTACACAAACTTGGTGTAAATAAAATTACATCTAAGGATTAATGAACTTACATTCTTGCAGTCCACGGTTCCATTCGCCCCGGCCACCTGGCACGCTCTCTGCACGCATGTTCCACAGCATTCGCCGGCTCCAACCACATAATCATGGCATGGCGGGCAAGTGGGGTCGCAACTTTGTGCAAAACAACTTTCAACATGACATGCAGTATCGGGGTTGGTGACGTCTGATTGACACACACACTGAGTGCAAACATCAGGGTTCCAGATGTCACCAGGCTGTAAAGTAAGGTGTATGTAGAGACTGGTAATGGTATATATCATTAGGTAAAGGTAAGGTCCTACAAGTGGCACATCTAGCATTGAAGCCAGAGCCCATTTCCTCAACAAGCTGATGTATAATGTAACTTTGCATACTCTGTTAAGTATGGGTGATTACATCTTAACATAGCGTGTTCCAATTCTGTATGGGTTGGGTTATATAGTAAAGTATATCATGGTTGTTGGAACGAGAGTTGGACCATTACCCTAATAGACTGGTATATATTCAAATAAAGAATTATAGAAATTTGTAATAATATCCGGAGGCGTACAAATTATTCATATAGGAGAAATTTTCATATGAGTTTATGTTTAACAAACCCACCTTCCTGGGTAAGAATGCCTGGGTTTACTTTTATCGGAAAGTTTAAAAATTTTTGTTGACAAAAAACTTAAACTTACAAGGTGAGCGACATCATCAACATAACAAATGTTCTTTGATTGACAGGTCACATGACGGCAACCACAAGCATCAATTGTTGTAATGGCATCTTGGCATGGTGAGCATGAGGTGGAGGCCTCGTTACATTTCTTGCAAACTGAAAGCAATGTGAATGTTATAAATACATTAAAGTGGTGAATTATTAAATACCAGACACACATGGGGTATTTAAACAGCTCTAGCCAGAAATTGGCCCACTATTACAAGACCATGATGCTACAACCCATTAGTGACCACTGGGTTGAAGCAATGCTTGTTAAGGATCTTGCCCAAGAACACATACGCGCACAATGGTAGCAGTAGTAAGCTCCGAACCCGGTATTCTCTGGTTACATTGTGAGCACCACTGAGTCTTGGTGTCGAACCAAAAAAACATCAGAGCAAAGGTCGGCAACCTACAAGGACTCGTCCCCGAGCTCATTTTGACCGGCCCGCTCACTGTTTCGAAAATTCCCTTACACACGCCCGTTATGTACAATATATTGCTTATAAGCTCCAGCGAGGATGATTAGAGCCTTCACAAAATAAGGCCCACCATTACACCACAAGCCTACTTACCACATTCATATATTGGGCAGCATTCTGTTTCTGTTGTTACCAATTCATGTAACTCTGGACATTCAGGAGCTTTGGGGCATGGGTTCCGTGACTTGTTGCAGAAGCAATCATAATCAGGAATACATTGGCCAACATTGGTCTGACTTGCTACATACCCAGGTGGGCATTTTGGTACAGGTACGGCATCACAATTAGGCTCACCCTTGATCAACTCATAGTTGCAAACTGTAGGGGAAAGAAGGGTGTTTAGGTTGATGATTACACTACTAGTGACCCTATGCTTTCAAGTCTTATTTTAGTTTTGCATATTGTATGACTTATTTAGTGTACGGTTAAAGCAGTTTATTGGAAATTTTAACGAAAGCAAAACATGTATAAGCCACATCACCTATATAGTTCTTAAAAAATACAAACTAAAATAAGTTTCATTAGATTAGTTTATTGGTTTCCTATTAGTGAGTTTCTCTATAAAACCTTGTCTTGTTTTATGTATCACGCATATATATTTAACTTATTATTAGGGCAGTTTATGAGGTATTTTAACAAGATTTCAAATGTGCAAGACACTCCTTTCTAGTTATTTAGTTCTACAGAAACAAAACTTCAAACAGAAAAAAGAAGTTTATGTGCAGAATGTAAACAGGTAGTTTTACATAATTTTACCAAAGTATTAAATAATGTTAAGTACGTACCACAGTCGTATTGTGGACAGCATGGATCCGATGAGAGCCTTCTAAGTGGGACCTCGCATGGTGCGCAGTTCATAGGGGCTTGTTTCGATGGTGGGCACGTGACTGGGTTACATACGATCTCATGGCCAGCAACACATGAACAGATGGTGCATACATCTGGGTACCAGGTTTCACCAAACTGTGAGAAAAAAGTAAATGATCGAATAAATGGACTTATTTATGCTTGAATGGCAGGGCAACGACAGTCATAATAGCAAAAGTGTTCTGTTTCATACACCTCAGGCCCACTTACAAGTGTACGTACTTAGTGGTGATTTTTTTTTTTTTGCCATTTTGAACAGTCCATAATGGGTACCAGTTAAGTAACTGTGTATCAAACCATACCTAATATCTTAACAACAATATATTTATATATTTATACCAAATATATAAATAATAATAAACAAATATCTAAAGTTACAGAGTGTGTTTGGTTGTGTGACAATAACATATCTAAGTTTATTTATTATCTAAACAATAATATGAAACATGCATACTTACAGAGTGTGTTTGGTTCTTTGCATCCACACAAACATTAGCGACACAATGCATGCAACATCCGTCATCAGATAAAGCAGATTGTCCTCCATGGGATTCGCAATCATCAATATCAAAGGGTGGGCAAGGTTTAGGTGAGCAATCAACAACGTGGAAACCGCTTGTATGGTTCATGTTGTTGGTACATTGACATTCATTGCATGCGTCGGGCTCCCATGTCTCACCAGGCTGTAAGTAAATAGAGACAAAAGTTAGCACTACAGGGCTAAATAGCATTAGATGTATTGCACTATCTGAAGGGTTTTTGGTTAAATTCACTTGAAGTTTGATTTAAATGTTTTTGAACCAGTTTAATACTTTGTTTATTTATGCAATAGTTATAGTAGTGTTGGGTTTCAGTGATATCAGCAGCACATAATACCCCATACTGTAGATACAACCAAATAGGACGAAAATAAAGGAGATTAAAACAAAAGTAAAAGAAAAATGGGACATTTTACCCCAAAAGAAACAAGTCAAGAACATGTTTTAATTCCATAACAGAACATAATATTACATCACAATTTGCATTATTACATCACAACACTCACCAGTTTGATTGCTGGTCCACTAAGACAACATACATCATCAGGAATGCAATGATATTTCTCGCAGCAATCTTCAGTGTATGTGGCTATCTTATAACATGGGGTGCATGTTGGCATGGCAACGGGCGGACACGTGATTGGGGCAGTTGTAACCGTTGTGTGACCGTTAGGGTTCGCCACGCAGATGGATGAAATACATTTGTCCAAGTCTTGCCAGTGATCTCCAATCTGGAAGTTTATATTATGCTTACTATATTGTTGAATTGGAATAGAACTTTATTATCCTCGTGTGACGGGGCAACGACAGTCGTTATAACACGGGGGTTCCGTTTCGTACACCTTGTGCCCGCTTTAAAGTTACCATGTATTTAACTTATTCATCCTCGCATGGCGGGCGATAAAAGTCGTTACAACACGGGTGTTTTGTTGTCGTACACATTGTGCCCATTATGTGTTACCACATATGTAACTTTGTAGGTAATAAAATTGTCTGGAATTTTCCAATCCATTACACCTATTGTCAAACAACTTACTGGTTTACACTGAGTTGAATTATTCTCGTCGGCAACACTGCACGCAGTTTGAACACACATTCCGCAACACTGGCCAGCTACTGGTGTGTATGTGCTGCATGGTGGGCAGTAGGTGCTACATGACTTCACCACACATCCAACATTATAACAACCATCAGTATCAACTGATGTTTCATGGCATGTACATCTAGTGCAGGGGTCAGTGTTCCAGCTATCTCCTGGCTGTGGGTGTATAGGTTAGATATAAACACTTTTAAAAATCCCTCCAACCAAGTGGTCACTAATGGGTTGTGGAACCCTGTGTGTCAGAGTAATTAGCCAACACTAGCCCAAGTCTCAGGGTCAGATATAAAGTAACTAATACAGTAGAGAAAAGTGGTGTTGGGGTAATATACCTACTTCTGAAGTCTTAGGTTAACCTTATGCAACCTCACAAACTTTTTAAAACTTCTCACATTAAACTTTGTTCTTTTCCCATAGAAATCAAATAAAGCTTAAAACGTAGAAATAAAACCAACTTACCAGTTTTTCTGTCCCATTAATATTGCAGACACCCTTGTTCTCACAAGTATAATGTTTGCAATCACATTTATCAACAGTTGTTAATGTGTTTTGACAAACTCCGCAAGATGGGCCGTTATCGGGGCACTTGTTGCAAACTGTAAATATATATTAATTACGTTGAAATAAAATAACATTATCTTGACTATTTGGTTCGGAAATTCGACAAATATTATAACACGGGTGTTCTCTATTATACACCTCATGTCCGCTTAAGTCCCTAGAAGATATCATGTATGTAACTTTGTGGGTGATTGTTTTGTTATTGTATATTATACAGTTTTTAACTCATCCTACACAGACTTTCTGGCCATGTTTTAATACAAACATTATTTTAGTTTTGAACCAAAACGTTTAAAAATGAAAGCAATAATGGCCAGTATATCCGTCATAACAGCTTGCCATGGCTGTAATGTTTTATTAAGTATATTAATATAACAATCTATAACAGTATATTAATAATATACTTACCGCATTTATGTGTTGGACAACATTCTCCGTCAGTTGAAACGAGGTGTTCAAGTTCTCCACATGTGGGCGGTACAGGGCAAGGGTTGCGAGAAGCATTGCAAGTACATTCATACGAGGGGATGCATTTGCCGGGATTGGTTTGGACGGGAATGTACCCGGGATCGCATGTTGGGATCGTTACAACGTCGCATTCGTCATCGCCTTTGCCTAACTCGTAGTTACATACTGTGGGAAAAAGTAAAGATTGTTTTAAATACTAAAATTTATTCATTTTTAACAAACATGCTAATAAATGCCAGACATTATTTCAGTAGCTGGAACTTGTTTGGCAAGACATTTCTGTGAATGGAGTTGTTTTTGTTAGAGATTTTCTTGTTAGGAGATATATAATATAAAAATACACTTAAATGATGTAGCTTTTATGGCTCCATTAGCCAAAAAACGGTCCTGGCTCTTGGTTAATATGAATCTTTTATTAATTTCTAATACTTACCACACTTGTAGGTGGGGCAACATGGGTCAGAACCTCGTTCAAGTTCAGGCACAAAACATGAGTGACAGCTTGGTACGGCATCTGTCCAACCAGGTGAACATGGCTTGTTTGTACAAACCACATTCTGTCCTTCCATACAAGAGCATATCGTGCATGAAGCGTTCTCTGATACCCAGCTCTCCCCATACTGTGTAAAGGTATAATGAGTTTAATAAATGGATGTATATTAGGTATAGGAGGTTAGCACAGAAGAATTTATATAAGTAATACAAAGGTTTACCTGAGTCTTACCATGTGCGGAGATAACAATTACTTAGAGACTTTAAAAGTTCAAAATTCAGTTTAATAGAAATGGAGATATATAACATATACTACAATGTGGGCACAGAAGACACACTTGGTGCAATTACTGTCCTCATACACCGAATGCTCAATGTTTAATTATAGAACATGCGCTTCCTCACACCAAACACATTCACTCATGCTCATTTTCCTACAGGTCTTACCCCAAATATATTCCCATCAGCATCCACACAGTCAGTGCAAGTTTCCTCAGCCACACATTCCCCACCATCAAGCACGGTACCCGGTGGACAGAAACAGCCCTCAACAACTTCCTCGGACGCGCATTGTTCACCCGAGATAAAATTATCGCAAGTTTGTTCACAGTTGGGTTGGCAAGCCATGTATATCTCATCATCACCACACTCCATGGCTGGAAAACAATAATAAACAAATAACTAAATGTAACTTAAATAAATGGGGTCTAGGACCCATATAACTAAATGTAACTTAAATAATACTGATCTAGGACCCATAGCCTGAGACGCTAGGGGACCTCACTCATTTTGAATAGAATAGCTTGAATAAATAGATGTTACTTATTTATTCCACCAACAACAGCCGTGAAAACATGGTTGCTTTGTTTCACCTTGTGCCCGCTTACGAGTTGTATCACTTTTTTAAATGAATTTCACTTTTGTTTCCTCGCATGGCAGGACAAGTTAGAACAATCGCCATATAGTTTCCAAAGACACATACACCCACAATGATAGCAGCATTTAACTTTAACATTGAGTTTATTATGCCGTGGTTCTCCCATCCAGTATCCATACACCCCCCCATCACTGAAACATTCTACCCCACATACAACAATATAAACTCACGGCAAATAGAGTCAGTTCTCCAATCCACGCATACGCCAGCATGTTGACAGATCCTCGCGTATCCGTACAAAGCTTCACAGTAACTATAGTTCCCACACTGTGCCGTATCAAATCGGCAAATCTTTAAATATACTTCGGGATCCACTAACGCATGGCAGTCCTGTAATTAGTTCAGATTTAGAAATTCTGTGTCATAAATATTAACTGCCAGAGAAGCTAAACCATTCTTGTAATCTGTCTTGCAGCAATAGTATATACTTAACAATATATTTCTCGTACTAGAAATGAAAACAGTATAAAAATATAAAAGAGTTTACACCTAAATTTTGTTTACATTTGTGGTAAAAAAGTTCATTCACCGTGGTTTACTTTGACATTTCTTCCACCATTCATTTCATAAAAGCAATTTCAAATAAGACAAAACATGTTTATACTACAACAATATACTTACTTTAAAAACATCAGACGTGATGATATCACACTCAGGTGCGGCGGGAAAACAAGTTTTATTATCTTCCTTGAAGCAATGCTTTGATTCGTTGTACACCAACCAACTTTCGCCAAATATTTCAATATCCTTGACAACCGTTCCTTTTCTTGTCGTGAAATCATCACCTTGGTCATTGTTACAAACACCTGGAGGATTGTTAAGTGTTAGTGATGTCATATAGGTTTGCGTGAGGTGATTAATTATGATTGCATTAGACTTGGTATATTCAATTATCTCAAAACAAAAGTTACTATCTTTACACCACTAAGGTAATTTATAGACATTTAAGAATTCAATTGTATTACTATTGGCATTGCACTATACTAAGCGTGAGAGGAGATATATTCCATCACAGTACAGCTGGGACACCCAATATGCAATGTTAGACAGATAACTATGCATTCATACAATGAACACAGTGCAACCCATTTTAAACCAACCTATCCACACAACTTACCACACAGTCCTTCAGTTTTATTGAAGTAAACTGAATAAGGGACGATCAAACTCCAGCTGTAATCCAGCCCAGTGTAAGTGAGGGTGATGCCGAGGTCGGGAATCGTTACATAGAAGAGGTTGAATCCTCGCAACTCGATACGGATGTCTCCAAACGTGTATGGCATTTGCGCGCGGTGTTTCAAGTTTCCTCCATTCACTGTGAACTAATAATGGAAAGATAATGATGATTGTTTTGTATTGTTGACTTAACAATTGTAGTAAAAATATTACTTTGGTTTTTCACAGTAAATTTATTAGGTATGATTGACACAATATGTTAGTTTTCAATTTAATTTTTTTTAACTGAATTTTTTCTTAGTTTTTGTGATGGTTAGAGTAAACCCATTAGTATATTCTATATAGGGAGATCCTCTTTCTTATATCCTATTATTCAACTTACTGTGTAGTTCTTATACAGCACAACGTGTGTTGGTCCGTATCTGATCGTCATCTTTCGTGTACAAGTTGTTTCAGGTGCTTCGGGACAAGCTTCATTCTCCATCCAAATCTAACAGGTGGATTGTTTGTATTTTGAAAATTTTAGATTTAAGCATTAAAAAAGGTAGGTGCTGATTGTATATATGTCTTAAGAAAATTTTTAGTAATAAATTTGTGTGAGACCCATATTTTAATATGGGACCCAAATATTATGGGTCTCATATTTTGTGGGTCCCAAATTTTTATTAAAGTTCTTAATTTTAAAAGTTCTTAATTTTTTAATTTATTGAAGTTCTCAATTTTAACAGCTTCCAAGATTAATAACCTATTTATGGGACTCAAGTAAACTGGCCTCTAAAACTATTTTTTTAATTTTTTACGATTCCTTGATTTAGCATGACCAACAACTTTCACACCAAGTTTATTTAATTTTTACCTCATAATCGTGTGGGTGGTTACTGTGATGTTCATTCATATCCCGTGATAATACAAACGTACAGTTTCCTTGGAACGGATAATATTTACCATCGAATGTGAAGAAGTGAGGGTCACCCTGGCCAAAGCAATAACCTGTGATGGGAGGAAGTTTCAGTTGGTTTTGATGGTAATAATAATGATGGAAATAATACTGTGTACGCAATATATAACACAAAAATAAATTAGACTATAAAGTTAATATACAAGTGTTATAACTGCAACTATAAAATACAATCAAAGTAAATTAATAGTAAACATAAGTTTTATTGGAACCAAACCTTTATCTTTGTAAAATTTTGACAAAGTCCCACAAATGGGAGAGAAAATGTATTTTTTAACAATTACATTTTATAAATGGAGTTGTAACTTACATTGGCACTCCCATTGACAACTACAACCGTCAGTGACAGCCACGGCAGGGAATCCGTTCAGGCACGTAGGTTTGTTCTCAGCCGTGCATTTAACGGTGGTGTCGACGCTCTCTGTTTTACAAACACCCGGTGCTTCTTCCACGCAAGTGAGGTCGACGCAAAGTGATTCGTCGTTTCTAAGTGGCCAAGTCTCACCAGGTGAATGTGCGATGCCCTGTGTTTATAATATAGGTTAGGATCTGACAAACTGTAGATTTTTATACATTTTCACTTCAACTAGAAAGTGCAACATATTACATGTTTCGGTTTTGGTTATTCAACTTTAACCATCCTCAGTTTTAGATAAGACAAGAGTAAGTGTTACAAGTACCAAGCTGGTCTTTATATAACACTCACTCTTGTCTCATCTAACACTGAGGATGGTTAAAGTTGATTAACTGAAACTGCACCATCCTCAGTGTTAGATGAGACAACAGTGAGTGTTGTATAAAGACCAGCTTGGTACTCTTGTTTCATCTAACACTGAGGATGGTGCATTTTCAGTTAATCAACTTCAACCATCCTTTATATTATAAAAGGCAAAAGCTAGATATGTATATACATTCTATGCTATTTCAAGTAAATTAAAACAAGAGTTAATTTATTAAGGTACCAGGCAAAAATTTCCAACCAAATATTTAATAAAAACAGTTAATTTATTTTTCCTTATACAACACTTAAACATGTGAGGTTCTTACATCGCTATCCACGCAGTTGCACCACTTTGGTGTTGTTGTTGTTATTTCTTCATCTGGATGAGTTACTTCTGGCGTTGTGGTGATTATTTCTGGTTCGGGTGTTGTTGTCGTAACTTCTGTCGTTGTTGTTGTTTTTTCAGTCGTTGTGGTTGTTATCACTGGTGTTGTAGTTGTAACAACTGGGCATTCACTTTTTGGAATACATTTGTTTTTAATTTCATCCCAGACTTCATCTGAAACAAAAGATTGAATAAATGTATCATCATAACTGGATTTTGAATCAAAATTTTGTTGGATCAGCTACTGCAGTGGTTCACAGACAATTGTTATTGTAAAAGTGAAACCAATAAATTGGTTGCTCAAAAAAGTTGTATGAAATGAAGTTTGGGGAATCCACTTTCTGCATTTGCACTTTATATTAATATGCAGAATGCTTTGAATTATTACAAGAATCGCTGCAAGCAATGTTCGTTTTTTTTTTCTAATCGATGTGGGTGAGATCCTTGTTCAATGACCTGGGATTTAGGCTCATTACTCAAACACCCCTGGCGCTCCCATAAGTCTAAATGGAACGTGTTACAGGAGCGTGTTCCCAGTGTCAACAGTGTATAGTTCAACCCACTACGTGCACAACATGTTACAACCAATATATAGATTAACCCACTACGTGCACAACATGTTACAACCAATATATAGTTCAACCCACTACGTGCACGACATGTTACAACCAATATATAGATTAACCCACTACGTGCACAACTCCTCACCATCTTTGCAGGAGACATAACATCCTTCCAAACTTCCCCATGGACAGTTTGTGGGGTTGGGGTTATCGCACGTAGGTGGGCACGGGTTGCCACATGCGTTGTATTTCCATTCACAAGTCTCGTTATCATAGGATGATCCAAACCCAGGGTTGAACACTTCGCACATGACGGGACAAACCTCGTTGTTACGCCAGTTGATGCAAACGCCGGCAGCCGCACATTCCTGTGGGGAGTAATATATTGTTTATGTTGGATAATATAGGAATTGAATCCAATGATATATGAATTATTATAAAAGAGCTTTGTTATATTGTTTATGTAAGGATGTATAATTGACATCTGAAGCTAAAATGGTAATTATATCATGCCAGTGTTTTGCTTCCGCCAATTTATGGGTCACAACAACTTTGGCTTAATGCTGAAACCTCAATATCAAAAAGAAGTTAAATTGTAAAAAAATTATGAAAAAAAACAAGCTAGAGTTAAAACTAATTAACCAAAATTAAAACAAAGTTAGATATAATACAAAATATGTAAATAAAGTTAAAACCCAAGCTTACCTGAGCATATACCGCCACAGCTGTGCAAAAGCATTCACAATCTCCACCAAAGTTACATCCACAGGTATCGTACATGCAGTTATCGTAATAATGGGTGGGGTCAACTTTGGCGTGACATTCAGCGAACACCTCACTGTTGATGATGGCACATTTCTTCTCCGCCCATGGTGCGCGCTCAGGGGACTCCAGGCACGGGTTTGGGTCTCGCGTGCCATCCGGGCATGTATCATCAGTCTAACACAGAAGTATTGTTAAATAAAAATGTCAGAATTATAAAATATCTGAGAAGCTGAAAAATTCTAAAATAAAAAATTTCTAAAATAAAAAATCTCCAAACACCGATAAGTTTACATAACCTTCCCTGAAATTTATCATGTACCCTGTAAACTCACCCTTTAATTTAAAAAACATATACCACTTAAACTTTATCACACCCTCTACAACTTTAACACACCCTCTTTAACTTTAACACACCCCCTTACCTTCCAGTCGTTGCCAAAATCATTAGGATTGACGGCAATATCTCCGTCTCTTGTTTGGAAATCATTCCCAGTGTCGCCGTCATAATTACCACACAATCCACACACCTGTGATGTCATAATGAATGAATGTTATTTATCTTGTAGTAACGGGAAACTTCAGAGTTATACGACATATTGTAATTATTAACTTAAAAACAATAACAATTTGGGCTAAAATGTTTAAAATGAAGGTAATTGTATCATACATATGGTTTGTTGTATTTGTAATGAAACTAACCAAAAATATCTTTTTTAAGCACTTTTATTGAAATGTTTCTAAAGTTGTATATCCATAAATGCTCCTAAATTATAAAAATTATATTACAGTAACTTTAAAATTTGAAACAATTCCACAACCACACACCACATACCTGTCCCATGTAATTAGGTTGAAGTTGAACTTTAGCTGCGTTTTCTTTGTTCCATAGAACGGATAACCCATTGTTGGTTTCAACGATGTAATAAATACTCCCCTTTCTAATGTTGTATTGGAAGCCACTGGGTGGGGCTGGGGAGCCGATGGAAACACTTTCTGATACGACCTGTAGGTGTATGTGTGGTACATTGTAAATACAGGGGAAAACATTACGCATATTTTTCTCCACATTAGAACTTTAGTGTTGTTTTTATACATGGTGTTTGAAAAATATGACCTGCATGCTATCATAGGTCCTTGGCAACCTTATAAATGCAAAACTTCTAGTTTATATATTACACGGCACATATAGTTAAAGGAATGGCAATTATGTAGCACCAAAGTTTTAGTAGAAATTTCAGAATTTCTTGAAATGAAAATGACCTTTATTATAAAACTCTTTCTATGTTTCCAATGTTTCAAAGTTGGGCAGGAAGAAATTACTAGGAAGTGCCTGATGACAAATGCAAACACCTTTATTATCCAACAACTTTTTTTCCCTTTATCCCCACTATGAAGTGCTAAGAGACATAAGTAACTAATTAACAAACTCACAGGTTCTCCATCTCCCTTTGTAAGTTTGATGACAACATTGTAGAGATGGACGGTGACTGACTTGGTGCACGTCACACCATTGTTACCGCATGGAATGTTCTCAACAACAACACGGAAGCCTCCAGTTTTGTTGTTGCAGAAGTCTTGTGACATCACATAAGAACAAGCACCCTGTTTGGGGAAGGGGTTAATATGGAGCATATTGTGACAAAAACTCAATACAAAATTATCTAATAGTTCCATTCCATAATAAAAATATCCAAATATCTATTATATTCCAATGGAGTGAGACCTTCAATGAGGCACACCTTAGATGTAGGTCTACCATAAGTTTATTATCTTATTAAATTTATTGCTTCATAAACCTATAATACTCTTTAATGTTGGCCTTTTACCCCAACACTTATATGTGGGCCCTTTACCCCAACACTTATATGTTGGCCCTTTACCCCAACACTTATATGTTGGCCCTTTACCCCAACACTTATATGTAGGCCCTTTACCCCAACACTTATATGTTGGCCCTTTACCCCAACTCTCAGAGTGCTACCATGTGTTTATTACCCTGTTAGCTATTGCTCCACATATCTATGATACACTAAGTTAAAATGCAAATATTAACTTTACCTGGAAGTTGTATCTAAGTCCATCGAATGAAGTGAAATGTGGATCTCCTACAGCAGAGCATTCAGCAGGACAAGCCATCTCTGTACACGACCATCCACCCTCAACACAAGTACAATCATTGCAACTATCAGGGCTCATAACAGAGTTTGGTTCGTATACTTGTCCATTGTGCGTGCATGAACATTGGTCGGGCTTCACACAAGTGTTCGTGTTCTCATCTGTGGAGGGTAATGGTTTATATTAACAACAGACCTTTACATAAAGCAGGGGTTTAAGAGGTCTGGGTCCTTACCAGCTACTGATAGATAACTATTTATTTTGCTAGGGTATAAGATCACAGCTTAGATTCTTAGTTCAAAATTTTGTTAAGGGGGAAAAGTTTTGTCTGTAATTATATTTGACTCTGTAGCAGAATTGGTAAGAAACTTTGCATTACAAAATGCAGAGTTTTTTTTCCTATTAATTTTTATAAATTCAATATCAATCAGAGCAGCCCCCAAAAAACTCTCTTTTAATATTTTTAGTCAATATAGTTAATGTTACATAAGCTTACACCATTCCTGTTATGAACTCCCACCTTTAATAGTTCCTTCAGGACAACCACATCCAGCTACACAGCTCTCAGCCATGCAGAAGGTCTTCTTTGATTGACAGGTGTCCTGGCATGCTGTTCCACTTGACGAAACACAGTCAATATAAACAAGTGGTTCCTCGCATGATGGGGCTTCTTGTTTATCATGGCATGTCATCAAACCATCTTTGCATTCGCTGTGAATGGATGAATGAATTAAATGAGGTAATAGATAAATGAATATGAATGTAACTACATCCTCGCATGCCAGAAAACACCAGTCGTTATAACACGGGTGTTCTGTTTTAATCACCTCATGCCAGCTTACGAGTTACCATGGATGAAACTTTGTGGGTGATTGTTTTATTGGGATACGAATATTTTCTTAATGGATAACGGATGAGTTAAAATAAAACCAAAGACAATTGTGTTTTATATGTATTGTGTTTTATATGTATGATGTAGTGTTTGTAGTTAAACTTATATGATAATCATTCTATAACAACTGTAATGTTAAGTAACCAAACTGTTGATTTATCCTCGCATGGCGGGCAACGACAGTTGTTATAACACAGGTGTTCTGTTTCATACACCTCGTGCCGCTTACTGCTGCGTACGTAACTATTTGAAGACAATCATATCCTATATGAATGAGATGTAATGTTAGTATTTAAAGCTATATGATAATTATCCTATAATATCTCTAAGGTTGACTGACCAAACTGTTGATGAAGTTTCCATTGCTTCCCCTGCTGTATATTTCACTCCTTGGTAAATACATCCGCACTTTTCCATCTCCACACACGTACCGTCATCATTGAGATATAAGTTCTGCGGACAGTAACACCCAGGGTGGCACATTCTGTCACACATGATGCCACCTAGTGTTGAACACTTGGAAACACAGTCTCCACCGCATTCTCGGTACTCAAGTCCAGATTCGCAAGTCACACCTGGGAATGTAATGTTGAATTATTGCACAACTGAGGTATTGAGCCATTGTATTAAATATAGGGAGGTCTTACACTCTTACAGCTTGGGAAGCTTAGGCTACAGTTGACCTACTACCTTAAATAAGAACATATTATATTCTATATGGGTAAGGTCTTACAGTGAGCCATGACATGGGCCTTGGGTAAGACCTAGAGGGAACATTGCTCCAATACATAGTCACTAATTGGTTGCAGCACCATGGGCATTGTAAAAATGGGCCAACTCTGGCCTAAACCATTGTCTAAAGCGCCATACTGTAGGACCTCACCCATATAGAACAGATGGTATTCAACTTACCACAAGTTGTATTGCTTCTCCACTGAATAACAACCCCTTTCTCCACACATTTCCGCGCATAGTCTGACAATGATGAACACATGCAGTTGTCGCCACTACATCCGCATACATCAGATCTGGGTAGACATGGATTTAGTTTAACGTAACTTTTTCATCTTTGTTCATTATTATAACACGGGTGTTTTGTTTCGTACACCTCGCGCTCGCTAACACACATCCTATGCAGTTGCTGAAACCTGTTCATAAATGATCGCTGATTATTGTAAGTTTTCTGGCCACCTATTACACACGGTTTGAGAAACTCTATTCAGACATTCAAACCAACCATTCACAATTCACAAAACATTTAAACCGACCAATCACAACTCACAAAACATTTAAACTGACCAATTACAACTCACAAAACATTTAAACCGACCAACCACAACTCACAAAACATTTAAGCCAACCAATCACAACTCACCGGCACATAGAGTAATGCAACTCATAATCCACCACTTGGTGGCAGGGTTTGAACACGTCACTCTTTATGACATCACAAAGCTGATTCGCTTCCTCGATTTTCTCCTGGTTAGCCGAGCAAGATTCGGGGATAGAGGGCACGGCTGCGCATTCAGAGGAAACCTGGGGTAATATGGTAAATTGTGATTTATTATAGTAGGGTGGGGAAGATGGGACACTTTTAGCACATAATATCCAAATACCTTGATCGTGTTTTAAACGATTAACAACGGTCTCTGTGAGTCGTCAGGATATGATTTTATAATTATTTCAATTTTCTTTGTTTACTACTAAATGGGACGAGAAAATAGAATGAAAAGGTGTCCCATCCTCCCCCACCCTACTGGATTAGATCATGGATAAAGTTCCACCAGGCGTGTAAGTGGAGCAAAGGATTTAGAAGAGTTCGCCAAAAAATTAAGTGATTCTTTGAGAGAAATTTTTATTCATACACAAATACTTTGTACTACTCATATAAAAAGTACTGTAATGTGTGAATTTTTCACTGTTTTCACTGTGAATTTGTTTGATTTGTATTTTTCTTATCAAAGTACCCACGCATCTACAATGGTTGCGGCATTAAATATCTCCAAACCTTTTGGTTACAATGTGGGCAATCTAACCACCATGTCAGACATATATTACGGTAACCAAAGTCACATTATTCACCTTCCACGAGTTTCCAAAGCTAGCTGGATTGGTTTCAACGATGCTTTGTGGTGTCTTCATATCATCGGTGGCTTTCCCGTTAAAGTTTCCACACAAACCACACACTCTGTTTCTCCATAAGGGATCCAACTGCAGAGAAAATCTTTAGTTAATTTCTTGGTAAAACTTTGTAGCCATAGTTTCTATGTTATTTATTTGTGGTGTGCAGTGTGTTATGAATATGATCCTACAGCGAGGCACACCAGAGGTTCTGATATGTAGGTTCTAAAAAAAACCATATAAAGAACACCTTATGGTTTGGAGGAATGAACTCTGACATGATCCTAGTCCCAATGAAAAGTCTTATCATAGGACTTCACCCATATAGAGTAGAAAACACTATTTTAGGGGCGTAGTTAGCCATTTTTGACATAAATTCCATGTATGGTAGGAGCTTACTCATATAGACCAAGCAATATTATTTAATACACACACATCTGTCATCTATCCACTCTGTTATAAAGTCTTGTAGTGACTCCCCGAATGGTTGGAGTTACACTACTGGGGATTCCCAGACATCCGGGATTCTTCCTTGTTGTTGTCTCGGCAGACATTCTAATAAACTGACTTATGAAGCGCACGTTGCGCCACTTCAGTCTCATCTCAGTGAACCAACTCTGGTATACATTTATATGAATCCAAGCTACTATGGAACTTAGAATAAGTAACATCACACAGAACCACTCACCCTGATATAAAGTCTCATCTCACCATCCCAATCAACCTCAATACCATTGGATGTTTTAACTTGAACCATCATGCTGGATAACCTCATAATGGAGATGTCACCTGTTCGTATAAAAAAGGGTTGAATAGTGGTGTTTTTAGGATGTGAAAAAACAGGTAAAAGAATAGAAAAAATTACAGGTACAGAAAAAAATAAATGGTCATACATAAAAGTACAAAAGATATATTTAATGCTTTTTTAAAGATTATTGGAGCAATTGTCCTTAAGTGTTTACTCAAGGACCAATATGCCCACAATAGAAGCAGTCTAAAGTCATGAATTGTTAACCCCCAGGTTAGAGGCAGGAGCACTTATCGAGCCGGCAAATAAAATAACTACAAACCAGAACAGGAGTTATAACTATATGAATCACCATGAGTGTATGGCAGTGTCACGTCATTTTCATCAACCCCAACGACTCCTTCTTGTTTAAGTTTGTATTTCGTTTCTTTCAGTGCGTTCTTGATGACGATTGTCGCTGACTTTGTACAACTCCCGCTGTCACTTGCCTCGCATTTAACGTTCTCAACAACAACCTGTATTTAGAATTGAATGTTATTTTAACATTATATATTAGATAATGGTATTTAAACAGGTAATGGGCTACAAGCAGAGCTCTAAAGATAGACCAAGTGTTTCATGAAAATAAATAAACCTTTGGATTTGGAAGTTTTATTGACCAATTTGGATTTAGATTACTTTCTGGTAACTTATTTTTTCTCTCCAAATGAGATGTTTTACACAGCCTAGTTGTGTTTTACGCCATTTTGACCAGTTTGCTTACATATATAGTTAAAAAAAATATAAGTAAATAAAAAAAATAAAAATTTACAGATCTGTGGGAATTGAATTTTACTAAAACGTACAAACATAAATATCTTGTAAACTTACGGCAAACGTGTAATTGCTTCCACTACCACACGAGTCAGTAGCGAGCACATATCGACAATCTCCGTTAAACGAATACGAAGAACCATCGAAAGTTTGGTAATGTGGGTCGCCGGTTGCCGAGCATTCTCCAGCGCACATGAGGTCTGTGCATGACCATGAACCACCATTGCATGTGCTGGGGAGGTAAGGGTAAAAGGTAATGTACTGTAGGGGGTGGTGTGAAAAGTTAATACATACAGCTTTTTTAACTTTAAAAAAACTAATTTCATTTCAAATTTATGAAATATGTACACTAAATTTTATTGTAAATATATTTTTAAGTAGGGTCTACATCGACTATACATCAATTATTGCACGAATATATTATTACATTTATCAACTGATATAAGTTTTTTCCACAATTCCCTAAAAACTATTCGTTTTTATAAGCTTCACTTTAAACACACATTTTCAGGGAATTTTTAAAAATGCTAAAAACTTTTTCACTAACATTTTTTCACCACCCACGCACAGCGTAACTATGACAACGATGGTGTCATGAATGGCATTGTGACATCACACTACTTATTGTTATACCTTAACTACTGGAAAAGCAAATTTACTATTCAGTCTAAGGGCCCGCCTTACGCACACATCTACCAACGTCAGATCTTACGTACGCACAAAGACAAATATTTGCGCACGGGCTGCCAACATTACCAACATTACTTATATCAGCGTCTTTAATCTGATGGCAAATATTACAGAGTTCACATAACTCAAATTTTCTCCCAGTTTTAATGAATCGAGCTTTTTATAGCTTGTAAATTGCGCAATGATTTATTTTATGTTGGTTTTTGAACTTAAAACACTTTGTATGGAATTCTAGTTTTCTCCCAAAATTGATGATATAAAATGCAACTAGCCTTCAGTGTTTTACCCACAATCAGCTAAATCCCCCTCTAAAACCACCATTTTTATATATTAAAAAAACTAATAACTTTTAAACTAACTTTTTTAGCTAACACTCCTTAGAATCTTTAATTAAAAAACAGTCCAAGTATTTTTTGATTTTTTTACTTTTTAACAATCTTTCCATTCTATTCTATATGGAAAGCTGCTCCTTAGTATGATCAATTGATACCATTCTAATCTTTTATTTTTTTATTTTTTATCATCACATCATTTTCATATTTTTACCCCAATACTGACTCACCATTCTCTACAGTCTTCTGTCCTCTTCTGACCGGATGAATAAACTTCACCAAGATGTGAGCACGAGCATTCCTCTTCTGCCACGCAACCCCCAACATCAAGGATGGTACCAGCAGGACAGAAACATCCATCGACGCATAGCGACGCACACATATGCATCAATCCCTTGTTCTTACATGTCCTTGGGCATGCGGTCCCGCATTCACTGTATACCATACCGTTAGGGCACGATTTGGCTGCAAAATAGAAGGTTTCAATTATTAAATGAATGAATACTTATAAACCTATGGGATCTGATATCTAGACAAGAGGAATATGATGCTACAACCCATTAGTGACCACTGGGTTGGAGAAATGGCCGTTAAGTGTCTTGACCAAGGCACAGCTTCCTATCACTATTTGTGTCGAGCTTCAAACCCAGTGACCTTCGGTTACGATATAAACCCCCAACCACTAAGTTACGGGCTCACTCAAAACAGTAATAAAAACTATATCATATATATAAAGATTTTCCATATCAAACTCACGACAAAACTTGTCGGTCCTCCATTCTTTAACATTAGCTCCAGTTGCCACACATAGCTTGCTGTAGTGGGTGGCTGATGCACATAAACAATCCTTATAATCTCCCTCACACTGGCATAAGTCACGTACGCAAGTCTCCTCAAGTACCGAGGTAGGAACATTGCAAGATGTGAAGGAAAGCCCGGTCACTACTTCAGCGCAGACTTTCGCAATGTCCTGTGGATTGATAAGAAAATAAAGTTATATATTATAACCCACACGTGCAATATTACACATATTATTTACAAGTATGATGTAATATCACATAATTTTTTATTTATTTTCTAAAATACAATAATCAAGATCAGACTAATAAAACACAAAGAGACTGAAATAGCAACAAAACACAATTGTTAAAACACGCATCCGTTAAAAATCGTAGCTGTTAAACCCAACACATGGTGAATAGATTCTGCTATTATTGTTGTTACCAGGTAACATATATTGCTTGAAAATCACTCTGTAGGTAAAAACTTTGTTGCACCAACATTTCCTCTTAAAATATTTACCAAGTAAAACATGGGAGCCAAGATATTCAATCTTAAACTTGTATTTCAAACATAGATGCCTTTGTTCACATTGTATGTTCACAATGTACTTTTATTTGGAAAGTCTGAGGTTTTATGTCTAGACCATTATTTCCATTTTAATACTAACCACTCACTACTTTCTTTTGAATACAAAAGACCTACTGAGGTAGTTTATAGACACTCAATAATACAGATTCTATTTTATAAGGGTAAGGTCTCCAGTGGCACACCTGAGACCTGGGATGTAGGTCTATTACCCTAACACCCAGGGTGTTACCATCTAGACCCCACTGAGGCAGTTTATAGACACTCAATAACATAGATTCTATTCTATAAAGATAAGGTCTTTAGTGAGGCAAATCTGAGACCTGGAATGTAGGTCTATTGCCTCTAAAAATGTTGGGTAATGGGCCAACTTCACTCCAAATCTCAGGCCCCATGGCATTCCTCACTGTGGGACTTCATTCATATAGAATAGAATGTGCATATACATTGTTGGGCTAATGGACCGACTCTGGTCTAAATCTTAGATCCCATAGCATGCTTTGATAAAAGAGATTCTATTTTGCATTGCTGCAAGACCTCACTCATATAGAATAGAATATATACGCAACCATACATTACAGTAATATGCTCAATCATACAGTTATAGTTGTCCTAAACCAAACATTACCGATAATTGCTGTGTAGTGAGCAATCCGCAATAATCAGTAGATGTTCCTGTTGTGCATTCCTCACCACTTGCCAACAACCATGAGTCCATCAAAGTTTCGACGTTGGTTGTCGGTGTTTCTGTGGGAATAGTTTAAGATGATTTCAGGTGTTGTTGCCAAATTACATTTCCATTTAAAACATGTTTTTTTTACAAAATTCTTTGTATATATCACTCTCTTTATGTGTTTTTACAATAAATACTCGTTTTACTCAATTTTCAAACCTCTTATAAAACAACTCATTTTTAAAACAAAAAATAATATTTTTTAACAAAAAATAAGCGCAACCAAAATCTGCAAAATTATAATAAACCTACCATCAAAGTATCACTTAATGTTTAGTTACCCACCTCCATATTTCGGGACCATATCATCCACAGTGAATCCATTAAAGTTCCCACACAATCCACACAGATGTCCAACCAAGTTCTTGTTATGAACAGCAATGAAGAAATTATCATTCCCGGACCAAGCCACAGCGAACCCCGCACTGCTGTTGATGATCGTGTAGTCAGTGTTGGGTAACTTGTACAAGGAGAAACCATTGCTGAGGCTTGGGATCGCAATCCTGTGGAAAAGAATCAAATTATTGTTTAAGTTAAGTTACGGAAATGCATTTTTTACACTATCGGTTTATCCACGCATGGCAGGCAATGACAGTCGTTATAACACGGGTGTTCTGTTTCATACACCTCGTTCCCGCTTGCGAGTTACCACGTATGTAACTTGTTTATCCACGCATGGCAGGGCAACCGCAGTCATTATAACACGAATGTTCTGTTTCATACACCTCACGCCCGCTTACGAGTTACCACGTATGTAACTTTGTGTGTGGTTGTTTTTCTGCATGGCTGATAATTTGGAAAACTCAATAGTGACCACTGGGTTGGACCAGGTTAAGTGTCTTGCCCAAAAAGTTTAAACCTTCAGCAACATTAAGATAACTGAACCCAGTGGAGGTGTATTCAAAGTAGTTGAGACAATTATGAAACAAACATGATTAACTTACTCTTCCCCTTCATTGTAAGCCTTCCCTCCCGTAACTACGACCGACACACCAGTCTGTGATGTCAGTTTAAGTGAGGGGTTTCCACCACTTGTGAAGGAAAGAGAAATATCAAAGGTATTTCCAACGCAGTCTGATACAAGTTGGTAGTTACACCTCCCACTTGATGCGAATAGAGCGCCATCGAAAGTGTAGAAGTTCTCTTTTTCCCAGTAACTGCATACGTTTGATGAATGGGTAGGAGCAGGGACAGCTGTAAAAGGGGGGGGGGGTGTTTTAATTAATGGGTGATTGGTTTAAATAGGGGCACTTGTGTTAATAGGTATGCATGCTGAAAATGCAGTTCTAAACGCACATGTTTTAAAGGGTTTAAGTATTGAAAAGGAGGTTCTAAAACACATGCTTAATTGTGGGGTAGTGTGGCTCATATAGAAGTGCTGTTTCAATGTTGTATACATGCTCAAACAATGGACTAAAGATACATATATTCTGGGCTAGAGGGTTTAATTAAGTGGCACTGGGTTGAAAAGATAGAGCTGGTTTCAGTATGATGTACGTATAAAAAAATGTTTATAAAAATGCATGCACAAAAAAAAGGTTTCTAAAACAACACATTTTCTTGCATAAAACAATACTAAACATAAATAGGTTGCTACTACACTACATTTCTACTGATTAAATACAACATACATATAATCAACATAAGTATATATGTATATATATATGCTGTAATGAAATATATTCGCTCCATCTCTACTGTTTAAATAAGTTACATTGCAAGGTACTAAGGAATGTATGAATATATTATTTTCTTATTTTCTGGTCAAATTCAGAATTTTTATGACAAAAAGCCCATCTAAATTTCAAGGATACATACATTCGTAATCATAAACAGTTAATCTTGTAAACCGAACCATTTTATATATACTTGTTAATTTTTGTTAGTCTATGTCAGTAATAATAAGCTACAATCATGGAATGCAAAAAGTTAACCACAACAATTATTTTGGCAGAAGATCATTCCCCAAAATATCCTTTTTTATATTGCAAAAATGCAAATTTTATAAAATGTAAATTCGAATTTTATAAAAAAGAATTTTATAAAATGCTGTGGTCAACTTTTTACGGAATATCAGTCGATTTGTTTTTCTAATTTTTTTTCTAATTTCTTACGGAATTCTCCAGAAGAGTCAAACCCAGACGCTTCAAAAGCTGAAGCTTCAAATTCTTTAAGGTTGGAAGTAATTACAAAGTGTTTGCAATAAATAGTAGTTAAACAAAAATACAAAGTACTTTTTAAAAATAGTAATTTTTTTTTAATTTGGAAATAATTACAAAGTGTTTGTAAGAAATACAAACCAAAGCATTTTTTAAAATAGTCAGCCAAAAATCCAAGTATTTTAAAATAAATAAATTACTTTGTTAAAAAAAGTAGTTTAACAAGTTAACAAAGTAAAAAACCAATCATCTTACTTGTGCTGTCTTCTCCTTTAGTTGGACCTGGGTAAAAGATAAATATATTCAATTGGAAACACCTTGAATAAAACCTAGTTGAATGAATGAATGAATGAATGAATGTAACTTACTTTATCCTCCCGTGGCCGGAAAACGACAGTCGTTATTTTTTTTCATTTTTTTTTATGTATGGCCGATAATTTGGACAACCCATTAGTGACCACTGGGTTGAAGCAATTGCCGTTAAGTGTCTTGCCCAAGGACACGTACACCAACAATGGTAGCAGTGACGAGCCTTGAACCCATTACCTCTGGGTTACAGACAGGAGCGTCAACCACTATACCATGGCGCCGGACTTTGAACAAACATAGGCTGTACTATATCATAAGACTATGTTCCAGGACCATTGAAGCTTGCCATACAACGCTACGCTTCAAAAAATACTTCATATGCCTATGAAATGCAATCACTGTATTCTACATAACGAGTACTGAACGCTCTGGTTAGATGTTTTTATGTTTTACATCAGTTACCGAAATACAGCATGAAAATAATTATGATGCTTTATCACAGTAACAAACTGCACAGAATATAAAAATAATTCTAACAAATGAACTTTCAACATATCACACCAAAACAACAACGAAAATAGTATTAAAATTCAAAGCAAATTTTTACCTTGTGATGCATCATCTTTGCACATTGGGACATTGTCAGCAGTGTCGCACCCCCCTACCAGGGCATTGAACACGGTACCCGCTGGACATGGGACAACAGACACTGTCATATCATCAGCACATTCGTAAAACTTTCCGCATTCACCAGGAATCTCGAGTTTTTGGCCGGCAGCAGAACACATTGATGTGACTGAAATAAACATAAATTGTGGTTAATATGCGTTATATGATATGTTAAACATGTGGTTTATTAGTTTTCAGTTGTAACATATATATATATATATTTTTTTTTTTTTTATCTTTTTAAAGGGTAAATACTGTTACATTAAATTAATTAAAATAATAGATTAACAATTCTTTTTGTAATTTTAGCATTAAGTTGTAGCTTAAACCATAAACTAATATTATATTTTGTTACGACATTGAAAGATTATAGATACCACACAACTACCTAATTCCTATTTAGTTAATAACTACAAATACTCATTCATTATAGCTTTGCTCTCTTGTACTGTATTTTGTATTTTCAACTGTTGATTAATTCTCAGTGTGTCTTAAAGCATTAGTATAAACCACAAGATCCTTATTTCTGGGCAAACTTTATCAAGAATATACTTTGTGTTTAATCTGCACATATTTATCCTCCAAGTGTATATTACATTATAATATCTCATTCGACTGTGGTTGCGTAACTCTATTTAAAACGACACGTAATATTTTCAAGACCACCTGGACCATTCATGGTACAAATTCAATCAAAAGCTTAAATGTTTGTCAAAGTTTTTTAAAAAAAACGAGTTAAAATTTACACTGGGGAAACTTTGAATAAAGGGCGGGGTGAGATAGTCTGGTAAACAATAAACCTGCGTCAAATTGAAGTTCTAACGGATTAATCATCTGTGTGTCGCGTGTGTTTTGTTGGTAACGCCCGTGTAATAAACGGGTAACAAACACTAGTTTACTAGAATATCACTAATTGTTTTGTCATATTTAATATTAAGGGTGGAGAAATGGATACAAGTTATGTGTGTGTGACATCACAGATACATGTGTGACATCACAGTGACTTATAATGGTAATTAACCACATCATAAACAACTTTTCCTACAAAGGTATTTAATTAATATTCTGTTGCTTCTACTACCAAGCCTATTAAAAAATAATCTTTTCAAATTCTCTAATATAAATATGTTATTTTTAACCATGATAAAATTTTGCCAAGTGGCAGACAAAATACTGAAATAAAAATAATGTTTATACCAAAGGAGCTTGAAGGCTATTTAGTATGAATCCATTCATACTTGAAAGTCACGTTTACAAATGTTTGTGGCAAAATATGACATTATGGCCGCTGCCGGGCAACTAAGTTGGCGGTTAATGGATATTATAAATCTTTAATTTTTTACACTGTTTGAACAAGTTTACATATAAGAGAACACGCAATGGTTTGGGGTAATGTTGCGCTATTTCTGGCCTAAACACTAAGTCCCTTGTCGTGCCTCACTATAGGACCTCACACATATGTAATAATATGTTATGGTTTCTACAACTGGCCAACTGTGCCTTAAATTCAAAGTCGCTGTTCTTTTTGCCAATGTATATAACAGAATAAACTTTTATAAGTTCTAAATATAGAACTTTCCAATGCAAACTCACAGTCACAGATCTTCTTATCTCCTTCAAACGCAGTAGTTGTAGAACACCATGGTTGTCCATCAGTTGCATCAACAGTTGTGCAAGTCATGAATAACTCACCATTGTATTCGAATGGGAACTTGCAACCAGGTTGCTGGGCTGTAAAAATAAAAAAATATAAGTTTTTTTTTGTTTTTTTTTTAATTTTATTTGTAATGTATGGAAACATATGCTTAAAATGGCAGCAGCGTTATAAACGAATAATTTTTATCAAAATATTTGATTTATGATAATATGATGTTATAATGTAATTTGTGACTAGACGTGTCACCAAACTGTCAGAAGTATAAAAATCTAACAAAATTAAATTAAAGAATTGAACTTACCAATTTGACAAAGTGTTCCTTGATACCCTTGTTTACAAAGACAAACATTAGGGGAGTCGCAAGTTCCACCGTTCGCACATTTAACATCGCATACAGCTGGGTGGGAAGGTAAAGTTAAAATGGTTGTTTATATGTGTTGTTGCTGCCGTTTTATAAGTTTAAAGAATCTCTTTCAGACTTAACATGGTTATAAATAGGAAATAAAATCTTACTCTAATAAATATCAAGCTTCTGTGATAACTTGGGGGCAAAAATTTGACAAAGATATAGTATGAAAAAATGTAACTTATTTACCCTCGCATGGCGGGGCAACGACAGTCGTTATAACACGGGTGTTCTATTTCATATACCCCCTGGCCGCTTACGAGTTACCACGTATGTAACTTTGCGTAAGTTGCTCACATGTAACAACTTATTATCCACTCACAGCATTACAACTTTGTTGATATGAAACACCAGTGTAATAAGACCTTTACCAAGAAAACCCCAGGCACCAGCACTTCTTACCTGATCCACAGTTATCACCCGACCAGCCCTTTAAACAGGTACAGGTGTTCGGTGCCGAACACGATCCTCCGTTTAAACATTCATCGTCACATGTGGCTGGGGAGGGGTTGGAAATTAATATACAAGTTTTCAAAAAAAATACAAGTTATTTAAAGCCAATTTTTATGGTTATTTTACTTTAAAGTTCAACTATTATGATGCAATTAGGCAAACCTTCAGTATGAGTTATTTTTTTGTAGATAGTTAGGTTTTTGGACATACAGTTACTTTTCTGCTGTAAGTGTGTTTTAAAATACCAGAAATAGATTTTAAAAAATAACTTTAAACAATTACTACAAAATTGAAAGTTAATTCTGCCCTTCAATGGCTCAAATAAATTAACTTGTGGTAACAAGTTTTTTAAAAGCAATTAATAAAACAGCTTCACACATCCAAGTAAGCCAAGATCTCTATTTCAAATAAAAAACTGTAAAATTTGAACTTCTTATTCGTCAATTTGAAACATCATACCTGTATGACAGGACTCTCCTCCCCACCCTGTGTTACATTCACACGTATTGGGTGCAACGCATTTACCATGCCCACAGCTCTCTGTGCATTCGACTGAAACAATGTGAAAATAATGTTATTGTAACTTGTTGAAACATTCTGATTTATTTGGTTTCAGATATTGATTAAATGTAACTTATTTCTTCTCTCATTCCATAACATGACAGTCATTATAACAAAGGTGTTCTGTTTCAAACACCTCGTACACACTTTCAAGTTACCATCTATGTAACTTTATGGGTGATTGGAGTAATTGACCTAATCTGACCTAAATTCATGTGTCAAGGACCTCACTCATATAGAATAGATAGCATCACCTAATATAATTACATGAATTCATTATATTCACAACACATAACTTACATTCATTGCATGCAGGCCCACTATAACCTTCTTCACATTTACATTGGTTTTCCCCAACGCACGCACCATTGGCACATGGGGGGTCGCATGACACACTGACTTGACTCTGTGATTGATGTTGAATACTCAGTAGTGAGTCAGGTATATCAAGCTCACTGGAATGAAGGAATATTATAAACATAATCAAGCGATAATTTGGTAAAACAATCTAGAATTCTGTTGTCCCATATTGTTAATATAAATATAAAAAAAGCAAAACAATTGGTAAAAAAATCTCTGAGTATATTACTATGCGGCAATGACTCAACTGTGGCCTAAATCTCATGTGTTATAATGTGCATTACTGTAGGACCTCACCCATATAGAAAGTTATATATATTACAAAACACTAGATGCTGGTTTGGTGTCCAAATTTTACAAAATGTTGTTATCACAAAGTATATTATGACATCACAACATACCCAATGTTTCGCTTGTTCCGTTGTTCATTTTGTGATTCACTGATACCTAAATAGAAATAACAAATAGTTATTTTATTGCATTTATATATTTTTTAACCACTAAATTTATCCTATATCCTAGGTCCCATGGTTTTTTACTTAGGACTTTACATATAGAATGGAATATTAGTTAAAAAATAGAACAAAATATGTGGAACACGAATGAAAGGGCGTTAACGTATTCTGGTAAAGCAGAACACTATAGTTTAAACAACCCATTAGTGACCACTGGGTTGGGAAATTCTTGTCCAAGGACATATGCCCCCACAACGGCAGCATTGAGCATTAAACCCGGTATCCTTTAGTTATGAAGCAAATACTCCAACCACTATATTATATAGTTGGCTGAAATGTGGTGCCGTTCAATAAACAAACGAGGTTGTGAATATCGTGGCATTTACTTTGTTTCATATGAGGTTGCGCCAAGGTCAATGGCATTTAACACTCGCCACAAATATGCTATAATTCCTTGTTTGAATATAAAACTAAAATTGTGGCAAATTTCCATTCTGATATTTTGCTGTGTTTATTACAACATATAGTATGGCTGGGGAAGATGGGACATCTTTAGCACAAAATATCCAAATATCCTGATCGTGTTTTTAACAATTAACAACAGTCTATGGGAGTCGTGAGGGTACGGTTTTAAAATTCTTTGAATGTTCTTTGTTTGCTACCAAATGGGACAAAAAAATAGATTGAAAAAGTGTCCCATCTTCCCCCACCATAGGCTACTATACTATTAATTAATTTTAAGTTTACTTACAAAATTGAATTGCGACAAAATCTTTGTATTTTAAAGCGATTATTATGTTTTAAAATGTATTTTTTGGTATGACATTTTTTATAATATAATGTAGTACTGTACTAGTTACTGGGATACATTAACAATAAAGGTGTCAAAAACAACTCAAATTAAAGTTCAAATTCTTAAATCTTGAGTAAGATTTCCCAAACATTGAGTCACAGAAAGGAATTAGTTTTATCTTTGAAAGTTGATAAGCAAACAGGAGTTCCCACTAAAGTGTGACACCCTGTTGGTAAATATGACTACCAGTGTTCACAGCTTACTAAGGTGACGACCCCACCCGCTTATTAAACTTAATATTGAAGTGACTTTAGTGGTCAATTCAAGTTTAATATGATACTGGTTGAACTTTATTTTAACAACAGACTTGTGCCGGTAAAAGTTAAGAAAAATGTATTCGCAAGTGTTGAGAAACATTTTTTACTAAGAACAACTTCGATAAAATATCTTAATGTAACAACTTATGCCGTAATAACACATAATAGACTGGTTGTATTTAAACTTTAATTTTAGTAATGGTTTTTGTGCCTTTAAAGAGCAAGAATGTGTATTTTAAGCAAAACACTTTTTTTTGAAAGAACTTTGATAAATTATCTAAATGTAAAGATTTATGAATTACAAATTACAATACCCTGGCCCATTTTCCTTAGTAGGACAATTTACAGAATTGGGTTTTGTCTCATAATATGGCCACAGTTCATTAAAAACAGATATTAATTTTTTTAAATCAAAAAAATGCAAATTTTTATGTGCAATAAAACCTTAGTGCACATTGTTTTTAAGAATTTCTACAATTGAAAGGAATATAAAGCCAAGTTTAACAGCCATCTAAGGAGATCGGAACTAACTTTATTGGCAAGCGCTAAGTTAATATTTGTTCAGTTTTCTTGGGATTTTGGCAAACAGTTTGGAGGACAATAGTAGTTACAAACTAAAGTTACTGTGAAAGATAAGATATATTATGAACAAAATGTTATTCTGATTAGTCTTCGATATCATATAAGAAAAGATAAATAAACATCTGTGTTTTAACTCACAACACATATGTTTTGTGTTTGAACACATATATGAACATTAAACCTCATGTTTATGATATGATTTTCTTATACATATGGCTGTATTGTTTGTATTGAAACGGATCAGAAAATCTGCGTTTTATGCATCTAAAAACTCTGTTATCTTAGGTAGTATTTTGAAACAGATATACACTTGCAAAATTTGTATTTTACTTATTTATTCTGTTGGAATTTTAAGGCGGATTAATCTAAAAAACCACACATTTCCCAAGTTTCAAGTACGGCCTTTAAAACCTGGTGTTTACATTTGACCAGGATGTTAGTTTATGTGAAGACACATGGACACGAATTCTCCTATTTATTTAAGTGTGGAGCCCGAAACTGCTGTTTTTAAAGTTTTTACCGCAAATTTATAAAAGAGAACACTCGTGTTATAACGATTACCGTTTTCCCGCCATGCGAGAATAAATAAGTTACATACATGATAACTCTTAAGCGGGCACGAGGTGTATGAAACAAAACACCTGTGTTATAACGACTGTCGTTGCCCCGCCATGCGAGGATAAATAAGTTAATACGTGATAACTCTCAAGCGGGCAAAAGGTGTATGAAACAGAACACCCGTGTTATAACGACTATCGTTGCCCCGCCAAGTGAGGATAAATAAGTTACATTCATCCATTTATTGATACATTTATGGCTTTTTATATAAACGATTTTTGCATATTACTTTATTCAAGAACATATTCAAGATTCAAGAGCATTAACTTGCACAATTCTCCATAATGTGATTACTAAGTAAAGGGAACCTAAAGAAATAACAATCCTTGTCCAAGAAGTTATAAAGTTTATTACAGAAGTTAACTTCCAATTAAACTCTTCTATAAAGATTAAGTTGTAGCTACAAAACGAATTAGAATTTATCAATGGATTATCAAACAAGTTAATATCTTTATGTTTAAAGGGGTAGTGAGTGAGTCTTTCCTGATTTCCAAGTCCCCAGGTGTGTCACATCATGGAACATGATATAGAATAAAACAACAACTTAAAACTCTCAGTTTATTAACCTTCTAAAAACAACAATTTCACGTATTTGGGATTAGCATTCCCCCAAATCAGCGGATTCTTTTAAATATATATGTTATTCATAGCCCCTTGTTACAGCTGTTTTATGGATATTAATTCCTGTCTGTTTATTGCTTTTTATTACATCTTTATTTTTAAAGGCAAAAATAAGGTTTACGGCATATTTAACAGTTTTTAACTATCTTAAGTTCTGAGTATTTAAGGATATTCCCCCCCAAACCACCAGCTGAATACATTCCTTTGTTTGTACAAAAGTTGTAAATAATTACGAAGTAAACAAATTAAAAGAAACATTCAAGGCATTGTGGCGTAATAACCAAGGTGTAGCTTACTAACTAATAAGTTGTGTATAGGTTTTAACTAGGGTTTGGTTGGTATAAGAACGAAAATATGCGAAACAAAACATACAGTCGTTAAAACTTCTTCAAGAATAAAAACCAGTGAAGCACTTTCCGTGTTTTACACCGACGGCAATAAAATAATATTTGGATTTATTTGCCATTGAATAAAACATAAACGAGACGAATAGGTCCTTACACCTGAAGGGAAATGTTAGTTTTATATAATTGTATAAATACCTTGCGTGATAGAAGCAAGCACCAGGCATCCCATGAAGACAAACTGAGTCTTCATCTTAGCTTTGCGCGTGTCCTGTTAAGAATAGTTGCTAAATTTTTTGGGTTATTATTTAAAAAATGCTTCGTATAATTTTGCACACTGATATACAAAACTTTCATTTTAATTGAAAATTATAAAGCAGTTACATTTGCGTGTGACATTGAAATAGATAATTGCCAAAATTGTATTACCATGAAAGGCTTTTCCTTTATGTTTTGTTGTAGGAATGTTAATTAAATTCGTAAGGAAGTATTTTGTAACTTTATTTGTGTTTTTAAAAAGAATAATTATAATTAATTAATTAACAATTTTGTAAGTTTTCTATTATTTACATAAAGACTTCGTAATCTGCCATTACTGTATAAGCTTTTATAAAAAAGTTTGTTATATACATTTAAATGAATTTGATTAAGCAGTATATTGTATTTTTACTATTTCAAGTTTACATAGCATTAAATTATGTAAATATACAGCACATGTTTGGAGCACATGTGCCACTGTCTTCAGAAATACTACTACCTAAAGATAAAAATACCAATATTAATATTATTTAATTAACCGATTAAAAATATAATGATTAATAAAATATAAATATTAAATATAAGATGCGATCAATTTCACCTTGTTCTTTTAAACTCTATATTTTTTCTTTAGAAAGAATAATCTTCTTAAGTCTCAACAGGAGCAGAACAAGACTAAAGATTTAAGGAAAGTGAATCAATTTATATCGGCGTTTGGTAAAGATTAATCATTAAAGTTATTTGCTAAGCCTTGTCTAACTTTGTCGACGCCCGTGTGGACTTACAGGGCAAGATTTTCTTCATTTGCCGTAAAGACGTTGATAAGCAAACATGAACACTTCTCACAAAAGCTTGAGCAAATAGCAAAGTTTGAAAGGGATCTGCCCATGATTGTTCTGGGCAAATTCAATTTCTTTCTGGAAAAATGGAATTTTCTGGAAAATAAATTTATGAAAAAATTGAGTCGTTAGGAAATTAAGTTAAAAATACAATAACAATTTTTTTAAATTAAAGTTTGTAAATAAAAACACAAGAATTTGTTAAAACTGTTTAAACTTTTGCAAGTGTTATGTGGAAAAATACAACAAATATAAACAAATTTAAGTTCAAACAGATAAATTAAATGGCCAAGCTTGTTTAATAACAACTTGCTTAAAATGCCAAAAAAAAGGAAAAATTCGATATTTTCTTCAAATATCATTTAAATACTACTTAAACAAAAACGATGTAAATACATAGTTTAATAATAATTAAACACAAACTATTTTAACACCACATATCAACTTACCCACGCATTCCTTAATAACAGACAATGAGCGAAATATTTTTAAGTTCAAGTTGAATCTGGATTCAATCAAGGTAGGGATTGGTTTTGATAAATATGGAGGGGGTGGAGAAGTTTAGCTGTGTGGGGAGAATGGAACAAAGATCTTATGGAAAATAACGAAAAAATGAAATATCTTATGGAAAATAACGAAAAAATGAAATATCTTATGGAAAATATCAAAAATGAAATATCTTCAAAAAAATGAAATATCTTATGGAAAATATCGAAAAAATAAAATATCTTCGAAAAAATACCGAAAAAATGAAATATTTTCGAAAAAATGAAATATCTTATGGAAAATATCGATTTGTAACGCTTGGGTTCGATTAAATAAAAGCAGGCGTGACCTTAAAAACTTTTGTTGAATATATATAAACTCAGTCGCCCCATTCTATTAAGTTACCCGTATAACTTTACTTTATCCATTTTAATATTCAGGTCACTTTATATAAATGCCAATACTATTAAAAATAAATGTTGGGTGATTTAGATCAGCGTTTCTTAAACTGAGGTAAATTTACTCCTTGGGGTAAATTCCTAAAATTTAGGGAGTAAATGAATTTAGGGGGTAAATGAAGTACTAATCGAATTCCACATCACTTTAACTGATGTAATTAGTTGTTTCTGCTTTTTAATAAATAGATGCTATATTACATGTTAGGGGTTAATGTGATAAGCAACTTTGTTAAAAGGGTAAACCATACAAAAAGTTTAAGAACCACTGATTTAAATTAATATGACATGCACAACAGTTTACATATGTGGGTTATGTATCTGGCATTAATATGGGTGTAATGTATTTATATCTTTGTGTGGAAGCAGACAATATACAGATTATGTTGTCTCAATCACTGATATGATGTCATGACACCTTGTATGATGTCATAAGTCATATTATTTTGTTATAAATCAGAGAACAAAAAAGGTGATAAATTCTGTAAATCTGGCCTGATCTAGTTCTCATAAGCTTGGAATTTTTCATAAGGAAATAACAGTCAGGATCAAGTGATAAAAGAAACCTTGTCCAACTAATCGTTGTGCAAAAAAGAGAACTTATTTCTTTTGTAGCTTTATGACATTATAATATAAAAGGTGGAAAAAAACATTATTAGACACTTTTATATGGAAGAATCAAAAGTTAAATAAAAGGTCTTTAAAAGTCAAAAAGGCTGACAAATATTATCTTTTCAGCTTTAAAATCATACAAACGCGTTCCCACCCTCCGTCAAGTTCAAGCATCAAAGAATTAATAAAGGTTAATAAACTTAAAGACTGTATTTCCCCATACAGTAAGGTAGCTAAGCAAACACACAATGAATATGTCTGGCCACCTTATAAGTAAATAGAAGCCATGGTAACCAAGACTTTACAGAGTTGGTGATAATTATGTTTAAATAACTTTAAGAAGAAAATCTATTTTTTAAAGATATTTTTTTTGTATTTTTTAACTTTTTTTAAAGATGTACTTTTATAGCAATAAGCTATATTCAATTATTTTTAAAGAAGATTTAGACATAAATGTTTTTATAACTGTTGTTTTGCTGCTAATTCCCTTCTGCTTGCTGCTTAGTTAACTTAAACCCAGTATGAGTTTTTATCATTTATTATCGGTTAAATAACCACAATTTTATTTGACATTTTTTCAAGTACTGTTTTTAATAAATGTTGTTTTGCTGCTAATTCCCTTCTTTTTAATTTTTAATTAATTTGATTTACACCACTGTATTCAGAGAGAATTAAAGTTTAAGCTGTTTTTCATGAAAAACTTATTTTAATTTGGTTCTAACTTTGAATAAATATTTTCAAAACTAATGACGTCTTTTCATATAATATAATTGTATTGATATAGTTTAAATATTACGCAACAATGCTTAGTGTTCGTCACAAATGCACTGATCAGACTATTCAAACACAGAGGGACAATGAAAAGACGTGCATTCCAAAACAAACAGTCAAGTTACGTCACAGTCGCCATTATGACGAAATAATAAAAGGAGAAACATTATTGTTATCGAATAAAAAACGCCCAAGAAGCATTTGCTTTGCGTGTTTAAACCAATTTCTGAACAAATTTATTCAATTTGGTGTTGCAAAATTTTTCAATAATAATTTATTACTAGAAATTTCAAATATCATTTTATGACTTATTAAAGTTTGCAATAATGTGAAAAATAAATAAATTAAATAAAGAAAAATTCTAAACTTTTACATGCTACTTTGTTTTTATATTAAACCGAATTATCAGATAAACAATAGCCATTGTACATGCAACAATGGGCAATATATCAGTAAACAATTTGACACAAAAATGCAACAATTAAGAAAAAATGATTATTTATAATTTAAGGTATCATAAGATTTTAGGTATTTATAAATTAATGTTATACCTTGCACCTGGCACAAATTTAAACAAAAAACAGCATTGTTAATATAATTTTAGAAAGAAAACTTCATTAATAATCAGTTTGATTTAATTTGAAGATTAGGCATTATGAAAATTTTCGCTTAAAAATTTTATTTGAATAAACAGTAAATATTACCAACACACAGTATTTTAAAATTATAGTTTTCTAGCACAAAGTATTTAGAAGAATAAGTTGGTATTATATATGCTCAACACAAAGTATTTAGAATTTACAGTATTCACATAAATTTGGTCATGCATTAAAAAAGTGCAGTTTTGGTCTAAAATTGATAAATTTTAACTTTACAATTTTAAAATAATAATTGTTCCTACTGCAATTGTTAAGAAAATAACAATGTACTTTTTACATTATATTAAATTGACTCCAGTACGCCACCTAGAGAACAGAAATTATGAAAACAAATTTGATCAAAAATTCATAAAGTTTTTTTACGTTAAAATGTGTTCAAATTTAAATACAGATAATATGTTCGGATTTAAACGCTGTCTTTAATTTATTCATATTAGACTGGTATTACCAAACTAAAAGAAATTAAATTCTTGGTCTAATTTACTGATTGTTATTGAATAATGGTGTTGTTTAATTAACAATATCCATTATTACAAAATTTGATGTTGGAAAATGTAAAACTTAAAAAAAACTATTTTATAAGATATTCAATTTGCAAAAATGTTGATAAAAGATTAATATCATTGTGATGCAAGAATTGGTTTTGTAATTAGCATTGTAAGATCAATACATGGCTCATTGCTTTGTGCGTTCATGCATTAAGTACCAGAATGTTGATGACATCATTGATCCGTTTGTGACATCATAGCTACATAGGTACACTACTGAGTATTATTGATATGATGATTATAAGGAGGATGATGCAGCACACAATCATACAAATCTTCTTCTGCAAAAATATCAAACAACAAGATTAATTTTACTAACATTTTATAATTTTTATACATTGAAAAATTTTTATAATTTTATACATTGAAAATTAAGTTGAACCTTAAAAATGTATTAAAACAAATGCAAAATATGCTATGTTTGAGCTCCTACAGCATGACACGACATGAAATAAAATGTCTTATAAATGGTCTAAAATATGTTCAATTAAATACATGTTTCATATGATTTCTTTTTATTAACACATGATATGTTAACAGTGCATGTTGCAACTGTTGTATTCTTACTTAAAGTTGAGACTTATAAAAAAGACTTATATATTTTAACGGTTAATATATCAGTGCTTTTCAACCCTTGGGTCACCATTTGATTTGGTTGGGTCGCCTACTACAGTGGTTCACAAACCTTTTGAATGTTATTGGAAAAGTTAAATTATTTTATTGAATGTTTACAAAAAAGTTGCAAGAAATGTAGTTATGGGAATTTTGGTTCATAAAGCCATTAACTTATTCATTATACTTAGGTTGCTGCAAAAGGATTGAGAAGCACTAGTGTAATGCAACAAATACAACACACCTGAGATATAAATGCTTGGTGCATGCAACATACAACAAATACAACATTCTATCTTTGTGCGAACATCCATTCTCCATGCAAAGGTGCTTGAGTGTTTCTTCTTTATGTGTGTTGTATACCTCATGCTTGTTGCCGAGTTATAACATGGGTGTCTTTTTATACACCAAACACACATGGTGTATTCATACACCTCATGCTCACTGTCGAGTTATAACATGGGTGTCTTCTTATACACCTAACACACATGGTGTATTCATACACCTCATGCTCACTGTTGAGTTATAACATGGGTGTCTTTTTATACACCTAACACACATGGTGTATCCATACACCTCATGCTCACTGTCAAGTTATAACATGGGTGTCTTCTTATACACCTAACACACATGGTGTATTCATACACCTCAGGCTCACTGTGACAATCTGACAGATTTCTGCTCACAAAATACCTGACGCTTATAAAAACAAGGAACTTATCTCAACTCATGGCACATTATGGTCTTTATTATATTTATTTGTAACTGTACTGATTTACATCAAACAGTATATATGTACTTGTACAGGTTGAACTTTTAAGTTTTAGAGGATACAGAAATATTAACAAACAAACGAATATCAACTTAACACAACAGCAAGAACAACAGTAATAACAAGCAGAATAACAAGAAGACCACAGCAGAGTACAATCATCCATTTCTTCTGTAATAAAGAACATTGTGACCTAATAATAGACAATATAGGCTCCAAACCTGGGGTGGCAAGGTAGGCTGGCCAACCCCTGAATTTTCCCTAAAAAGTCCAAAATTAGAAATTTTATTTTATCACTGATATTGTAGGTGCCAAACCTGGAGTTGCAACAGTAGGCGCGTTTTAAAAAAAAAAACATTTTAAAATGCAGAGAAAGCTGGGATATTTAGACACACCATTTTTGCATTAATTACTATATCCGTAAACATTACAACCAATAAGTTAGATTTGTTTCACAAGATTGTGTGTCTAACTATCCCTGCCTCCCCTGTGTTTATAAGAGTTTGGCGCCCATGATACAAATACAATAGAACCACATGCCTACTCATTTATCCAAATCAATACCAATATACTTGAACCTTAAAAACCAATTTCATTTCAGTCACATAACACTCTAGTTAAGCATTGTAGACAATAATTAAAACTGAACACAAATTGTGGATATATCTTATAAGTAATATTAAACTCAGTTCACAGTAGTTATTATATCTAAGTGCTTTATCTTATAACAAACTGAAATATTATTAAACTCAGTTCACTGAAATAATATTAAACTCAGTTCACAGTAGTTATTATATCTAAGTGCTTTATCTTATAACAAATTGAAATTAAACAACAATTTAAACAACCATAAAACAACAACACCATTGCAAAACCAAGACACAAATTATTTTACAGAATTGAAAATTAAAACTTTTTGTTTCATCATAATGAATTAAATAGTTAAGAAATTTAAGAATAAAAACCAAGGAATTAAAGAATAAATTCAAATTGATATCGCAAATCATAAACATCAGAGTAAAGATTACAAAACAACTTGATTAAAATTAAAAACTAAAATCATTTCAACAAAATTATGAACAAATTGGAATACATCGGTTGACACTGAAGGCCTAAGGTATCTTGTTGTATATTTGTGTTCTGTTGTATATGGGTGAGATCCAGAGGACCTGGGATTTAGGCCAGAGTTGCCTCATTACCACAACATTGTATATGCATATTCTATTCTATATAGGTGAGGTCCTACAGTGAGGCACGTAGAGTTCCCCTATCACACCAACTGTTATTTGCAAATTAAGGACACATTGTGTTATTTCATTGTGGGTTTGAGAGAGATGACAGAATGTCAAAAAAGACATTTAACCTTTTTTTTAGAAGTTGCATGTAATGTTGCAGGAGATGATGTCTCCTTGAATGGCAGTCGAAACATTGGTGTTATTAAATTGACATTTTAGGAATAAGAAACTAATTTTATTTTAAAAGGTTAAGTTTATTGCACACGCGTTTCATCTGCCATACAACGAGGCATCACCAGGTAATATGAGACAACCAAATCAATACCCTGATGTCTCGCAGCATGGTGACATCAGCAGTACAGGTTGTTTTAATCATTAGTTTAGAAAAAAGGAACTGAACACAACAGAAAATACAAATTATAACATTTTTGGTATAGTCCTCAAAAAACTAATTCGGGCAGTATATGTAGTACACAGAAAAAGACAGTATATATATTGTTCACAGCCTTACATTATACACTGTGATACAAATATTCCATTTAGACTGCTTTGAAATCTCAAAGGAGTAAACAAATTATGTAACTGAAAAAAACAGAAAACACATGTTTTAATATTTTTGGTATATTCCTTTTGGTATAAAACTTTAGACAGCATATGTAGACAGTATGTAGTGTTTGCACCCTTCTATTGTACACTGTCTCTGTCTGTCTGCATGCGTGTCATTCAGACTGTTTTAAACCCTTAAAGGAGTTGTAAAAACTCTGTAACTGAACAGAACAAAACAGAAAACACAATTTTCAATTATTTTTTGGTATATTCTTAAAGGAGCGACATAGATTTATCCATCACAAGTTGAAACTGGATTAAATAAAAATTTTCGCACTTTAAAACGAGCACAAAGTACTTGTACATGTTAAGCATAGAAATCTGATAAGTTATGGGGACTTGGATGAGGTACAAAATTAAGGCTGCTTCAATTGGTGACGGACAGAGTTGGTTATGATGTCATAAAGAAAGAATTAAAATAATGGAAGTCCATGAAATTCACCTCGCATCACCGTGGCAACATAATCGCCATGGAAACTTAATCTACCACGGCAATTTACCGCATGCTCGTTCTTGAGGATGCAATATGACACCCAAGAATATTAAATGCATTTTTTTAATAACTACAATTTGCCTTGATAAAGTAGTTACTACTGTGGCATTCTTTACTGCCACAGAAGCAAATCCAATTCTACGGTGGCTATTTTTTTCGCCACAGTTCCAAACTATAATGGTGGCATTTGCCTGATGCCACGGTGAATTTCATGGACTGAAATTGGAACAAATTTGGAATTGGGCCGTATGTCATTTATTTTGTTTGTTGGGATTATTATTTGGAATTAAAATATCAATAAGACCCTTTGTGATGTAACAGTGAGATATAGAAGATGGAATAATCGAAATTGTTGACAAATAAGTAACAACATTATTATTAGCGTTAAAACAGCAAAAATATAATCTAAAGAATAAAATGAAATAAAAAATCACTTTTAATTTGACCGTCTTTTTACGGCTGTTCTGTTTTAATTACAAATGCTGACACAAGTCAAAAGTATTGCGTGGACTTATTGCAAGGTATAGTCAGGAATAATTGAAACCATGAACAGCTAGCTTGCATTCAATTCTATATGGGTCTTACATAGTAGCATTTCAAGGGAACTGGGATTTAGGCCAGAGTTGACCCATTACCCCAAACTTTTGAATTAAATGTGATTTCCTATTTTTTTAAGGAGTTGTAAGAATAAAATCAGGTCCCAATAATTGAAATTTCAAGCACAAATAATAGTTTTTGCATATTTTTTACTAATTATCTAGTAATTTATGAAGAATTTAAAAGTCAAACCAATTTGGGGAAAGCGGGACACCAGTGCCTTAGCCATGCTACATAGTGGGAAAGTAAATTGTTTGTACAAGTGGAACATATTGAAGTATAAGAGTCAGTAAAAGCAAAGTACAAGTGCAGGGTGCATGGACACTGCAATTACATCTGCAAACCCCTTGTATGTAATGTTGGCACTTTGTTGTAAGTCACGTTGGTTCTTAACCAACAGTTAACCCTACTATAAGTCCAATGACACCGAGCACAATAAGAATGATTACGATGATGATAATTTTTTTCTGCGGAAAATTGCTCCTGTTAATTTTACTGAGTTTCTCAACTCCTATAGGCACCTAACCTGGGGTGGTAGGGTAGACAGACCTTTGGTGCTTAAGTCTTAGTACCGACAGAAACCCCTACTATAATTCCAATTACAGCAAGCACAATTAGAACAATTACGATGATGATAATTTTTTTCTGCGGAAAAATTTAGAAAAAAAAAGGTTAAGCTTACTGGGTTTATATACTATGTATTCAACTGTTAAACTAATTGTGTGTTCTGTTTCATATAAAAATATGAAAAACAAATTGGTGAAATTTTGATAAATAATTCAATGATGATTATTAAAGCTATTCTGAGTGTGTACATGATATACTCAACTGTCATATTAGTCTGGGAAACTTGTCAAAACAATCTTTATTGATTTCATTTTTTAGGCTCTTTTGATTTTTTAAATTGGGTTTTAAATTAATTATCAGGAATCAGGTCAAAAATACTAGAACATTAGAACAAAAAAATTGTAATATTATAAAGTTACCATTTAAACCAGTGGTTCTTAACCTCTAGGCAACCTATATAATGTCTATATTGAGACCTGAGATTCGGGGCAGATATTGTCCATAAGAACAGTCATCATAAAGACATTTTCTGAGCGATTTTATTTTTATTTTAGCAACTATTATTCAGATTCTATGTTGGGGTTACAATGCATGTCAACTAAATTACAACTAGTTTATACTTTGCATTGCTAAGATAGTAAATGTTTGAACATTAACAAGGAAATTAGCTTTTGGGGGATTGTACAAAGTCTGGTTTAACATGCGATATTTTGGAATGGAATTGAAATCCAATGTACGTTTCCAATCTTATCAATAAGGTTAAGGACCACTGGTTTGTACTTAGCTTATTAAACTTAAATAATAGTTAGGTAAGGTGAAATATAGGAAGGGGTTGGGGGTAAATGGGTTGAGGTTTGGGATCTGTTGTAAGGTGTGGGAAGCTTTGGCTTAACTTTGGTCTGTAATCTGGGATATATTCTAAACAACCTGAATCTGTTGCAAGATATATAGATCTGTAAACTGAGATGACATTTCCGGCTATCGACCAAACCAGCCGCCGCCTAAACTTGATTTTGCTTTTTAAGTTGCCGACTAAAATCTTAGTCAGTAGATTTTGACGGACTTACTTCTATAATAAATAAAGCAGTTGGCAGCCGAGAATATCATTCATGGCACTGCATTACACTTAGAGCTGTCCTCTGTTGCAAGATATATTGACTGGTAACCTGGCACCATATTCCATTTAGAACTGTCCAATCCAGAATCCAGATGCTTTAAAACATTTCCAACATCGCAACGTGTCCAATATTACATAGGAACTGGCACCAGTGTCGGAGAAAACAAAATACAAGTTTTTTTGCTGTAGGATTCATTAACCTGTATGACTACATTAGGAACTCTCTAATGTTGGATCCAGATGTTTCATACCAGGTTTATCAGCTATTTTCTATATTACACAATATCTAGCCTCAATGTAGTAGAGACAACATAACACTAGGAACTTTACACTGTCTGTTTTTATCCACATCCATGAAACAGAGCTTTTCAAACTATTTTCTATATTTTATCCTAAATGATCTCAGCACAGCACCAGTATTGTTAGGTGCATGTAACTCTTAAGTTGGTATGCTGTATCCTAGGACTACCTTCACCGAACACCAGGAACTATTCTGTTTATATTTCTCCACATGAATAAACCAGGTTTTCAATAATATTCTCCACAATAATAACTTCACCACATGATTAAACGAGGTTTTCAATAATTTTCTCCACAATAATAACTTCTCCACATGATTAAACGAGGTTTTCAAACTGTTACATATTGTAGCGGAAGTAGCCTCAGTGCAAGAAACAAAATACCAAACAAAACACCAGTGTTCCGAATTATGAGATTCTCATTGGTGGAGTAAGTTTGACCAATAAATAGAGATGCACATACAAAATTTTCCTTGTATTTGTGGGACTTTCGAAAGAAAACGGTTCGCAACGTCACTCGAAAGGTTGCTATATGTTTCGCATTGGCCGTTTTCGCTTTATATTCAATTTGCCCGTTACGCAGGATATCCTAGAATACCTAATTGTTATGTAATGTGCATCCTTGTCAACAAACAGTATCTCCTATTTAAATAATGAATAGTTTTAAAAATCCTGTTTAAATATCAAGCAACAATTGTTTCCACAGCTTAATGTTGTTAAATATGACAACTCATTCATTTATAGCAGAAATAAACAATACAACAAATAACACAACATGTCTATCTAGCTGTACTATACAACAACATAAATTCCTGCATTCAAAAGCCAAATTAGCTGAATTTGCAGTGATGTAAGACCAAAAAAGACGTCAAAACTTTGCTTCAAATAAGATATTGCATAAAGAACCAGTTCAGATTTACAGATTTCAATTTTCCCATTAAAAAGTCAATAAAAGATGGGACATCATTGGTTTTAAGACCACTTATGGTAAAATGTGTCAACAAATAAAAAAAATGAAATGTCAGTTATTGTCACTTTAAAATTAAACATCCGATTTTACAAAGTTGGTTTCAATCTAAAGAGACGCCACATTATTATAAATTCTGCAACAAATAATTCAGTTTAAAAATTTCTCTGAATAAAACAAGCCACAAAACTAAATAGTAGCTACCAAGAGATTAATAATAGCTCGCCACACAGCCAACAACTGATCAACCACAATCAATAATGGAGTCTTATCCAATGATGTGATAATAGTGATTGTGATGCGAGAATTAATCTATTTCTGTATCACAGAATAATTTGTGACATACTATATATTTGGTCCACTTCTTATATTATGTTTAGGTGACATATTCTATTCAACTCAAATAATACACGATACACTATTAAAAGTACAAACAGCTAATAAAGATTTTTTTAAACAAAATCGAGTCTGGGGTTTGATATCCTGTAATTCCACACAGCATAGCATACTAAAGTCCCGTAATTTGTATGAGTGGCACAGGTTGTGGGCCACAGTTGTTCCATTAGCTTGATTAATATTACAGACATTTTAAAACACTACGTATAAGGCGTTTTAAGGTGCCTACTTATCCATAGTTAAAACGTCACATCTCCCCTGTCATGCATAGTTAGAAGATATCATTAGATTATTATAATTAACCCTTGAACACATTTTAACATCACATGGCAGCGTAACTTAGAGCAACGTTGGTGTATCGCAGTAGATATCATTAAATCATAATAATCACTGAACCATAAAAATCAACGCTTACTGATACTCGCAGCGAAACTTATTTACTAGTGTCTTATGCAGAATACACATGGTGGCTTCAAACAACTTACACTAGCTTTTTAAACGCCATTGTGCAAACACCTAAATCATGTATATATATATGGTATTGCTGCCATGTGTGGAACAGCGTTTAACGCGCTCGCATGTAGCCCAGTCACCCAGTGTATAAGTTCAAGGCTTGGCTCTGCTACCATTGGCAGACGCAACTTAGGTCCTTTAAAATCATAAAACAAACAATTGCTAGAAGATCTTTTACACACTTAGAGTGAATCATAAGTGAGACACCTTACATATTAATAACTGGCCATTGCAGAAATATACAATTTCAGTTTGACAAAACAATTAAACATCCACTGGACAAAACTAATCACATGTGAAACCGACTACTCAAAACACAGACCATCACAACAAAGACAGTGACATCACAATGCTCATGCTCGGTGTCACAATGGCTTACCCTTCTTGCTTTGCTCTGATACTTGACTGCTTTCTTGGTGTCTGAGACGGCTCGCTCCACGTAATCAACCGAATGTTCCACATTGTATTCTATTCTATCAATAATCTCTCCCTTTGTGGGGTACCAAAGATTTAGGGGCAGGTAAGGGGTTCAAATGGGGGTAGGGGGTGGGGTAAAAGGGGTCGGTAAGATTACTTTTACCTTTCGCGCAGCGCTTTGATATTTAACGGCTTTTTTAATCTCAGTATTGGCAGTTTCAACGTAACTTGCGGCGCTCGTTACGTTGTATTCTATTTGGTTCACCATTTCACCCTGTTGAAAATATAATTCGTTAAATATAATCTGTATTATGTAAGATTGACTATAGCTTACTAAATGTATATGTGTATATATGTATATTGAATGTTATGTATAAAGTATCAAAGCAACATGCTCTTACAAAATTTAATTTACAAAATAGCATGTGACAAATAGACTATACATTAAATCCTATACAAAATATGATGAAATGTTCATTTCCACAATCCAGACTTATCTTAAGTATTTGCACAACAACAATAAACATAGACTAATATTACAAGTAAGAAATATAAATATAGTAGTGTGGGGAAGATGGGACACCCAAATATTATGATTATGTTTTAAGCAATTAACAACAGTCCATGGGAGTCCTGAGGATACAAATATAATAAAAAGGTGTCCTATCTCCCCCCACCCTACCATATTTACATTCAAATACATTTTATATGATTTCTATGAGTTTATGGGATAATATACAATACAAAATACATGTAGAGGCAATGATTTGACATCTATACATAAGTTTACAGCTGTCAGTTATAGAACGTCCAAAGTTACACCATGCTGTTTAATGATAGGTCAATTATTATTTGACTAAAATTTATGAAAACTACAGTTTTTTTGCAAGCAATCTCACATGAGATACAATGAACATATTATTCACAATATTTTGTGTAAAGGTGAGGTCTTCATAAGCAAGGCATTCTACCCTTGGATATTGGACTGAAAGAGTGGTTTGGGTTTAAGGTCAATGGCCAACTATGCATGCCTGGCCATAGGACCTCACCCATATAGAATAGAATGTGCATATACAATGTTGGGGTATTGGGCCAACTCTGGTCTAAATCCCAGGTCCCATGGCTTGCCTCACTGTAGAACCTCACCCATATAGAATAGAATGTGCATATACAATGTTGGGGTAATGGATAGGGATGCACATTACAGAATTTCGAATCCGTGAGATTCGAATCCTTTTGTATTCGAATCTAATTACGGGATTCGGTATTCTGTTTAATGACGTCATCACACGTCATCTTATAAACTATATTAACAATTTTTAAAACTTATTAATTTTAAAAAATTGTGTTTGTGGGACTTTCGAAGGTAAACGTTTCCCAACGTCTTTTCATAGCCTGCTATACATTTTGTGACGCAAAAACTACCCAATAGTACAATTTTTAATCATTTTACAGCTCATGATCCAACAAGGCTACTATGAAAGAGTCAATAAACTGACTGAGGTGGCTAAAATTATTTTTTTCCTATGAATTTAAAGAGATTCGAAATTCTAGATTCGGAATTCTAGATTCGAAATAAAGTATTCTAGGATATCCTAGAATACCTAATTATTCTGTAATGTGCATCCCTAGTAATGGACCAACTCTGGTCTAAATTCCAGGTCCCATGGCTTGCCTCACTGTAGGACCTCATCAATATAGAATAGAATGTGCATATACAATGTTGGGGTAATGGGCCAACTCTGGTCTAAATCCCAGGTCCCATGGCATGCCCAGCTGTAGGACCTCACCCATATAGAATAGAATGTGCATATACAATGTTGGGGTAATGGACCAACTCTGGTCTAAATCCCAGGTCCCATGGCATGCCTCACTGTAGGACCTCACCCATATAGAATAGAATGTGCATGTACAATGTTGGGGTAATGGGCCAACTCTGGTCTAAATCCCAGGTCCCATGGCATGCCCAGCTGTAGGACCTCACCCATATAGAATAGAATGTGCATATACAATGTTGGGGTATTGGGCCAACTCTGGTCTAAATCCCAGGTCCCATGGCTTGCCTCACTGTAGAACCTCACCCATATAGAATAGAATGTGCATATACAATGTTGGGGTAATGGACCAACTCTGGTCTAAATTCCAGGTCCCATGGCTTGCCTCACTGTAGGACCTCATCAATATAGAATAGAATGTGCATATACAATGTTGGGGTAATGGGCCAACTCTGGTCTAAATCCCAGGTCACATGGCATGCCCAGCTGTAGGACCTCACCCATATAGAATAGAATGTGCATATACAATGTTGGGGTAATGGACCAACTCTGGTCTAAATCCCAGGTCCCATGGCATGCCTCACTGTAGGACCTCACCCATATAGAATAGAAGCTACCAGTTAACAACACATTAGTGACTTAAAGGCAACACACAAACAAAACAACAACAATAACAATAATATTATAAACATACAAACAAAACATGAACATACAAAACAACAATTGTGCCCTTATTGTGATTTTGTGGGGACAAATATACAAAAAAACAATTGTGATAGTACCAACAACAACAATAATATTATTTTACCTGATTATCTTATCTCCATAAATATCCAAAATAACTCGGAACATGAAAGCATTTGATAAAAACATTTAATTAATAAACGCCACTATAACCCCCAACCCCCTTTGGTCAATTATTGGGTATATAATAACTTTAATTTATTTTATACCCAATAAATGAATTTGTTTATGCTTATGTATGGATATCTTCTTAGTGTTATTCACTTATGGCCAATGTATACGTTTTTTTAGACTTGAAAAATTGGCTCCAAATCAAGGCTGTAATACTAGCATTGGCATACATAATACAGTATCATCAGTAGGCTTTGTAAATGGAAATTTAAAAAAGGGACTAATCAGGAATCAGTATTTAATGTTGAGTCTCAATTTATTCCATGTCTTATATTTACATAGGCACCAAACCTGGGGTGGCAGGGTGGGCAGGTCAAGCCCTTGAATTTATTTATTGTATTAATCAGTACATTAGAATTAATAAGTTAGATTTGTTTTACAGGATTGCGTGTCTAACTATCCCTGCATTTATGAAAACTTGGCAATAATGCCTGCCTACCCTGCAACCCCAGGTTTGGCTGCTATAGTAGTAACAACAACAACATGATATCATTACAAAGTTCAATCCATCTCACCTGTTGTTCTACTAGCATAGCCATGTCCATAAACATATCATGTAACTCCTTTATACTTGTTTCAAGCTTTATGATGTCATTATGGCGAGCTTCGATATCGTTCAAAGCTTGTTTAGTTTGCTGAGTGTCCATGATTATCTGTAAACAATGGGTATTGCGGTGAAATAATGCATTTTTGAATTTAGCATGCTTTAACTGACGATAGACATGAAGTGTATGAATACACCATGTGTGTCCGGTGTATAAGAAGACACCCATGTTATAACTCGACAGTGAGCATGAGGTGTATGAATACACCATGTGTGTCTGGTGTATAAGAAGACACCCATGTTATAACTCGACAGTGAGCATAAGGTGTATGAATACACCATGTGTGTCTGGTGTATAAGAAGACACCCATGTTATAACTTGACAGTGAGCATGAGGTGTATGAATACACCATGTGTGTCTGGTGTATAAGAAGACACCCATGTTATAACTCGACAGTGAGCATGAAGTGTATGAATACACCACGTGTGTCTGGTGTATAAGAAGACACCCATGTTATAACTCGACAGTGAGCATGGGGTGTATGAATACACCATGTGTGTCTGGTGTATAAGAAGACACCCATGTTAAAACTCAACAGTGAGCATGAGGTGTATAATCCACAGTAGACCAAAGATTACAATCAATAATTGCATTCACTACAAGTACATTGGGTCAATAGCAAGGACACCACAACAAATCACCACATAAAGTGGATATGAGTTTAAACAACCTTGCAATTTAACAAACCCTGGTTTAATACCATATATTTCATATATAACACAATCAACATTATATAGATGTATGAGCCTACCCCTCCAGTAAATATAGCAGAGCTTCCATCCTTTCCTCGTTCCAACATATCTTCAATCTCATTATCTGACACCTGTTTCCCTGTTATTTCAAGCTGGCGTTGTATTCTTGCTTTACAGCGTTCACGATAATCATTTTGTGTGGCGTTATATTCCGTCATTACATGAATGAACTTGCGCGATAACGTTGAGTGCTGGGAAGAAATATTGGGGTTAATATTTTGTTACTTCTGCTACAATACATAACGTAAAGAAGATAAAAAAAAATATTAATTTTGGTGCATCTTTTTAATGCAGAAAATTCAAGAGTTGGTTGCAGCAATCAATAATAAAGCTGCGCATTCTCACATGACATGAATTTTCCAAGAAAAGGTTAAAGTCTCACACTCATGAAGCTGTCGTGTCACTTTTTCAGACTTTGAACAAGTTTCTTCAGCTGTTCAGTAAACTTGGTGTATATCCCTGCTTTTTATTATTTCTTACTAAACTTACTTGAGTTTTTTGCATTCTTAGATCTGCGGGCAAAACATTTGAATTTTCTTCCATATTTCGTTCAATCAACTTCAGTTTTCCTCGAACTTTATTCGCGTTCCTCTTTATATCGGCCATGCAGTCCTCCATCTTCTCATTGGTGGCTGCAATGAGGGGTGGTTACGAAATATGAGGACTTCACCCATATATAGAGTAGAACATCGTATGGTTTTGTCAGCTTAACTGGTTTATGAACTTGCATCATAAATGTAAATACTGGGTTTGATGCTCGATATTGCATATAATATAATATTTGTCTTCTAAATCTAATAGTATTACATCCGTGCACGACACCTTGAGTTTTAGTGATGCTGCGTAAAACTTTAGCGGCACTGTGCTAACCGCCGCGACAAGCATTTTGCGTCGCATAAGATTAGACATAGATTTTGGCGACACTGGGCACCACGAGAATAGTTGCACCGAATCTCGGTTTTGCCAAATTTAACGGTTATTGCCGCGACAAGAAAATGTCCATAACTTCAATTGGACTCTGGCTCAATCACAGCTCTGATTGCATATTTGGGCAACATACTTTTGTAAAGCAGTCACTGATAAGTAGAAGAACCCTGGGCCTCTTCAGCATAGGAGAGACTTAGGTTGTTGGTCTGTTACCCCCAATCCCTAAGCTGTTACCATCTAGACTCCACCAATATAATGCAGCCAAAATACATCCACCACACTACTCACCATCATCAGTTTGTGGTGCGGACAAAATATCGCTGTGTAATATTTTAACTTCTTGTACTTTGGTTGATATTACATCAATGTAGCCTCGTATCTCTTCAACCTGTATTTGACATATATTTTATTTGAAATTTTATTAAAAAATTTTGTGCAAGATCAGTTTTGGAGCTTTGCGGCCACCAAAACTACATTTTACACATCTTGAAAGCATTCAATAAAAGAAGTGTATAAAACCCCATTATAGAAACTGTTCTTGACCACTACACAAAAGTAAACAAGTTACATTAATTTAATCACTCATTTATTTAACACACATGTACACACTTTTCCACATGTAAACATGTACAATTCTTAAGTAAAGTTTAACAGCATTAAGATTTTAACACACAGAGTTACATGCGTGGCAACTTGCAATCGAACTTGAGGTGTATGAAACAGAACACCAGTGTTATAACAACTGTCATTGCCTGCCATGCGAGGATAAATAAGTTACATGCGTGGCAACTTATAATCGAACACGAGGTGTATGGAACAGTTTATAAAGACTGTCATTGCCCCGTCGTGCGGGGATAAACAGTCACACAATACACACAACCAGTAAACGTAAATACCTGTTTAAAGAACTCAGACATATTGTCGCCATCAGCTTCAACTTGAACGGCAACGTCGTCATCGTCGTCCATGTCGCCCGGCATGCCCTGCGTATTAATGGGAACATAAAACTATATACGTGTATACATATAAAACATACTGCTGTAAATTTAGTACAGACATACCCTGCGTATTAATACATATGTCAGTCTTATTATCTAATACAACCACAAATATTGGAGATACGGGCTTAACATTAGTGGTGGCATGCGCATGCCCTGGCAGTAGAAGTCCACACATTGGTGAAGTTTCGGGAAATTTTTATTAAATTCTGGATTGATATCGTTAATTCAGTAACCTTATGTTTAGGTAATGGGCCAAAAAAGATTCCACAAACTTACATTTTTCAGTTCTTGTAATCTGTCTCTCATATTGTTTGCTTCTATTTAAACCTCTTCAAAATATAAATCCCCAGAAATAAGAGAAGACTCCAATATTTCCTTGTTATCAGTTATTCAACATTCTTTATCATAAATATTAACTATTAATATAACAAATTTAGCCACCCTGTAACACATAATGGTTAATTTCATTTGCAAGATTCGTGTTAATACTAGGGATGCACATTACAGAATAATTAGGTATTCTACTATTCTAGGATATCCTAGAATATTTTCCTTCAAATCTAGAATTTCGAATCTTTTGTATTTATAAGAAAAAACGTATGAAGTCAAACGGCCAAGCCAAAACGTATAGCAACCTTTGAAAAGACGCTGCGAAACGTTTTCTCTCGAAAGTCCCACAAACACAAGAATCTTTTTTTTCAAAATAATTAAATTTTAAAAAATTGTTAGTTTAGTTCAAGAGATAATGTATGATGACATTGTTAAACAGAATACCGAATCCCGTAATTAGACTCGAATACAAAAGGATTCGAATCTCACGAATTTGAAATTCTGTAATTAGCATCCTTAGTTAATACTTGGTTAAAAGTCCGATTTAGCAACTACTATGTCTGACACTTTTTTCAAGTAGTTTTTTAGTAGCTGTCGTTTTATTTCCTTTTCTTTATTGTTTTAATTACCTTGATTTTTGGTGCCATATTTTAAGGAGACAAATAATATTTTTGTAAGTATTGTTAAAACAGTCATTCTATTATAAACTAGGCATTTTTTACTTGCTTGACCGCCAGTAGTTAAACCACGCTATGTAATATTAGGTAATACTTAATACAATCAACTTTACCATAGTTGTGTTGTACACCATTTAAATTTATATATGTATTACAATAACAAATACAACAACAAAATAACGGCAATCAATGACAAACGAAAGTCATTAAAAACGGCATTAAAAACTAATATATATAATATATATTGTTGAGTAAACTTCACCTGGCTATTATTTTTACTACATAATATATAACTTAATAAGTATATATATACAAATGGTAACCTAACTGACTTACAAACACACAAACTTTCTAGGCAATAAATAACCAAACAACAAACTGAGTTGAACACACATAGTGTATGAATGGAAATATGAGTCATGCTTTTCACAACTCAGTTATTTCCTGGAATCGATCAAACTGTTATCTATTACAGCGTTACCACTATGTTGTATAATATGGTGGGAAAATACCAGGAATATTAAATAGGATTCCTAGATGCAAATGAAGTTACACACTTTATCCTTGATTGTTGGGGCAATGACAGTCGTTATAACACAGGTGTTCTGTTTCATACACCTCGTGCCAGCTTATAATGTAACTTTGAGTGTAATTATTTTGGGGAGGGGTTTATCATTTTTTATTGAGCTGAAACTTGGAATAATAGATGCTAAGTGAGCAAACTACTGCACATAATAAACCGACATGACCACCTTAGTAATGCTAAAATACAAACATATAATATTAATGAACCATCTAAACATATAAACTGTAAACAAATAAACAAACAATTGTGACATTCATATGCATAAATAGTAAATACATGTTCTGCAATTATAAGTAACATATATTACAAAGAACATGAAAAAATAACTTGCCAAACACACTATAGCTACTATACAGCTGGTAGGGTGGGTGTATAGGCAACAAAAACGGGAAACATGAATAATTGAACAGCCTAGTTCCTTTCCATGCCAAGATATAGCCATATGTTTCTTATACAATCTACTGACCATAAGAAACTTTAATCATGCAGGACAATGGCAGAAGATATTGTTATCAATATATGACATAGTTGAATCTACGGGCAACTAATTGACCCAAATCTCAGACTCCATGGTGTTTCATACTGTAGTGTGGAACCTCACCCATATAGAATATAATATAGGGAAACAACACCTGATGTTTCTTGCTACCTGGCTTAATGTATTATATAGACCGGCTTAAATAGTATAAAACACAACAGTTTTAATATACCAAAATTTGTCTGCCATACGACAAACAAAATTAACATTTTTATACCAATTATATTAACTTATATATAAATTAACTTTTACAATAAATTTGAGCAAAAAAATGTTCTATATACAATAATCCAACAACCGAATATGGATCAATTAAAACTAAATTAGCAGCAAAATAAGTTCATTCAGCAATACACAAAGATATATATTTTAACACCTATTAAAATAGAATCCTAACAACTGGGACTAATATATGAAGCACTACTGCTGTAATACACTAAAACGTATTATGCTTTCACCTTAAATTGTATATTTGCTTACTGTTATGACGCCTACCTATAATAACACAGCATAAAAAAAACTGGCGTTTTCTTTTATGTAAGCTGACCAGATAGGGCTATATATAACAACAACTGTACTGACGTAACTAGTAACTTTTAAAAAATCTACACAAGTCTTATTTCCTCGTTTAAACATTACTAGTGATCGATGCATACGCTTTGAAAATTGCTTCCGAGGACAATAATTGTCATCTGCAATAGAACATCGCCCGTTACACTAATATTTACACCGCACATACGCCTCTATGACGTCATACAAGAAACGCGCGCGCACACGCAAAACACACGCGTGACCGCTTATTTACAGCCGCTATTTAAGGCAGGCTATCATTTCAACTTGTATTGTCCGCGGCACGGTCTAGAACAAAAACGGCGCGCCTCAATTTTTAATTTAAATATTCTTAAAAACCACAAAACCGCAGCCGACGGTTTCTACCATGTGATCAATGAGCCACTAACTCGCTACTGCGCATGCGCCACATTGATCCGCCAAGTGGCTTTTACTAAGATTGAAATTTTAACAAAATTAAAACACGAAGGTGCAGCCAAACTGGAGGTAAACGGTTATAATTATATTAAACTGTTTATAATTTAAAAGGTTTTGATATTAAAGTTATAATAGAAAGCTAATTTAATATTTGAAAAGTGCAAAATATGGCTACGGAAAATGTAGGGACAGCAGAATGCGAAATACGATGTTATAACTCGACAGTGAGCATGAGGTTTGTTTGAATACACCATGTGTGCTTTGTAGGCATATTGTAACATATCATAATTTGTGTTATTTAACTCGGGAAAACGATAGCGAAGATTAAATTAATAAAAACAACGAAAATGAATAACAACAGCAAAACAAAAGTCGGGAATACACCCATGGTGTCGGCTCGACACTAAGCACAAGGTGTTTGAATACACGATACAACACTGGTGTACAACACCAGTAATCTGTACGTATTTTGATACCTACCGGCCATCACACACTAAACCTACTACAGTTTAATTCAAACCAACGACACGCATTGTAACGGCCATCGGACCAAGCCATAGTTATCGATCTCATGGTCGGGATATTTCAGATAATCCGTAGGGTGGGAATTGTTCAAGTATTTTAAATACACTGGGAATGATAGGATATACAAAACCATATGCTGTGATAATTGCAGTAGAGTTACAGTAATTATTAAAACGGCAATGGCATATATTTCTTATTGGTCCAATACGGGGCGATTTTATTTTAAACACGGCTTCTTACAACTTTAATATAGTACTGTGGGGCAAGATATGACACCTTTAGCACATGATATCCAAATATCCTGATCGTGTTTTAAACAATTAACAACGGTCTATGCCTCTATGGGAGTCGTGAGGATACGGTCTTATATTTCTTTGAATGTTATTTGTTAACTGTAAAGTGAGATAAGCAAACAGAATAAAAAATGTCCCATTTTACCCCACAGTAAATATATTGCCGCGACATTACCAAAGAATGTGACGTGTACATTATCATCACGATGGGAATTTACGACGTTGTAAACCAGGGGTTCCTAACTACTGACCCATTTATATGGCCCAGATTACACAGCTGTAAAGTTACTTTATTTGCACGATCCAAAGCTGGACGAAATCTTAACCCGTTGGCCCGCGGGTTCGCCTCTACCACATAGAATTGAATTACTTTTGCTATTGCATTATATATAGTTGCAACTCCATATTTAACTAATTAAAATTTAGGTAACTTTTAAAGAGACTTTATATTTTACATAAAAGTACTTCAAAATATTGTTCAAAGTAAACATTAAATCGTGTTTTAAACAATTAACAACGCTATTTTAGAAACGTAAGAATACGGTTATACAGTTCTGTAAACATTGTTTGTTTACTAACAAATCGGACGATAAAAGATAATGAAAACATGAACCATCTTACCCCAATCCCGACATAATACGTTCGAAGGAAAAAGGAACTAAAATAAAAAACAAACGAAATATCCGTAGGATCTCATCCATAGAATAATCAAATACGGAAGATTGAAATATTAGGGCAAAATTAACTGAAATCTTAAAAGCGTTTCAGACTTTTAAAGTTTTATTTCAATTAACGAATTGACGGGAAGTAATGAATAGACGACAGTCGTTAAAACACACAAGATAAAATATGTGGAAACCTATATGGTTAAAATGCATTTATCAAGTGGTCACTAATGGGTTGCCCAAATTGGCAGCAATGATTAAAAAATGCGCATAAGTGAAGGCTACATGTGGTAACTCGTTAGCGGGCACGAGGTGTATGAAACATCTTTTTATTTGGAAATTTCCTCAAGCAAGTTTCACTCGAAGCGTGTTTTAAAAAAAGCGTGTTACTTTCGTTTTGCTGCTAATTTCCTCCTCTTCGTTGTTTTGATTAAGTTTATTTTCGCTATCGTAATGGAAGAGATACAGAAAATTTATGTTATTCAGTTATAACACGGGTGTTCTGATTCATACGCCTCGTGTCCGCTTCCGAGTTACCAGGTATGTAACTTTGTGGGTGATTATCACTTCGTCTTGGTGTCTGCTTATGTGTATTTTTACATAGCACAACTATTTACAGTGCTTACGCTAATAACCGGACGTCCTTTATATAAGCAAGACAACTATGTGCAAAGATTGCGCTAATGTCATTCTTGTAAAATACACCGCACATTAAGGCGTTGGAATTACAATTACACAACGAATACATTTAGCATTAGGAATAAAAGAATTTAATGATTTTACTCCAACGTTGGTTCGATTAGAAGCGGTCGATAACCAGAGAGACAACGGCCGTTGAAACTACGAATGCTTCAACATAAAACAGAACGAGTGGCTCGCATGCAACCGCTTTAATTAGCGGCCATGCTTTTATGCATGAACTGGGTTGCTAGTTTTCCCAAAGGGGTGGCTACTGTTATATGTCGTTGCGGTTATAAATCGACGCAACATATTGTTCAAATGACCAAACTGTGGCCAATGTGACGACATATGTTGGATAGTGAGGTCACACAGTGAACATTTGTGTAATTAAACTAATAAAAGTACTGACAGGTTATAAGGTTGCAATATTGCTTGCTAATTACAACTAAATACAGATTGAAAGTAATTTCTGAACATGAACAAATTTAAAGAAACATATAAATAACATGAATAATTTCTTCATAAAAAAATAAAAAACTTTTATTTTACGGCAATGACAATAACTCCAGATTACTTAAACAACAACAAACACAAAATAAACATAGTGTTATAGATATAAAAGCGAGAAACAAATTAACTAGGTCTTTTGTACGACTGTTTCTAATCAAATGTAACCAATATTTGACTGTTATTGAATAAAAATTAACACAATATAACATCATTTTTAACCTTTAACACCACTGAAGTCTAAAGATAGGTCGGAATTTTTAAATCGCAAACATTGGAAGTGAAAATCGTATTATCGATATCATATATTGTATAAAATAAACTAACCCATACAAATTATAAATAATAAAGTATTCAGGTTATGCCTGAAATCAAATACTTTTTATTTTCTAGTCTCTTCTCCGCCAACTAAAGTTTTCTTCCGGTTTTTCCTTGCCTGACTTAATTTTCGTTTGATCCAACTTAATGAAAACTATATAAAGTAATACAAAGCTTCTAAAACTTTGCCACAATGCACTTGAAACCCTTGGATCTGTTTACCTAAGTCTTTTAAACTCATATTTTCCCTATTTTACAAATGTTAAACTTTTTTATTTTCGCCTTCGGTAGGGAGTAAAAGCTTGTTGCACACCTGAGATCTATCACCATGTTTGAGCTCAAAACTTCCCTTAATAGATTGCCATTGGGCTTGATGTGCCAGGCAGAATAGGTCCCCTAATATTCCCTTAATAAAGTGCTATGTATGATGTGCCAGGCAGAAAAGATTAATACAATTTTCGGTGCTAGTGAAGAGTCTATGCCCACCTTATTAGCTAACCCCTAACCCCTAACTCCTATAACCACTAACGCCCTAACCATCAACACTTAACCCCCAACCTAGGGGTTAGTGTTTAGCAAATAAGGTGGGGAGGAAGATTCTTCACTAGCACCCAATTTTCTGCTACAGTATGATGGACACATAATTTGTTTAAAAGGATTGAAAATAATTAAAATACCAAAAAGAAAACACAGGATATAGCGAAAAAACAACAGTTGTTAAAACACGCTTATAGTTAAAAACATATTTACATTTAGTTGGAAGAAAATAAGCGTGGTCGCTACACCTAAACATTAGAACATAACAACTTAATTAAAGTTGGCTGCAATAACAGGAAAGTCCAGACTATATTACTACTGACTAAACATGTATATATATAAGCAGTCTAATATATATTTATACTAAAAAATAAGTTATAAAATCAAACAGAAAATACAAAACTTACTAACACCGTTTACTTGACCAAGCCCAATTCATTCTTTGCTAAAAACCTCACAAGTTATTTAGAAATACAGTAGTGAAAACAAGCATCATTAAAAGTACTTTGGATGGTCCTACTTTAGAAACATTTTATCGCACATATAACTTCCGTTTTTTTAAATTGTATTTTATGATAAGGTTTATAAATTTAAGCAAATATTTATATTTTAAAGATGATATTGCAATTTTTTTATTTATTTGTGTTTTTGTGTGCGAAATCGATTTTCGAAATAGGGAGTTCACCGTCTCGTGTTTATAAAGTTTTAAAACAATTTTAAATCAAATTGAATTAATTAAATACCAAAATGTCCGGCGATTCGAGTGAAAAATTATCGTTTGAGCAATTCTGTGACATCTACAAAGAAGTTCTTGCAAGTAACGGCGTAACTCCTCACTTATTTCGTGCTCTTCACCGAAAATTAGAACACGAGGTTCGTTTTACATATTTGTGTATAATTGCGCTTTTACTAAATTAAAACCACCATCTAAAAAGTAACTGTAACTTGTAAGCGGGCACAAGGTGTATAAAACAGAACACTCATGTTTATAACGACTATCGCTGCCCCTCCATGCGAGGTTAAATAAGTTACATACGTGGTAACTTGCAACCGGCACGAGGTGTATAAAACAGAACACTCATGTTTATATCGACTGTCGCTGCCCCGCCATGCGAGGTTAAATAAGTTACATACGTGGTAACTTGTAAGCGGGCACGAGGTGTATGAAACAGAACACCCGTGTTGCATTTATTCACAAGGTTATGGTTAAGGGTCACCTCTATTACCCTTGGTGGTGATGCTCCATAACATAACAGGTGGATTTTACAATCTTCCAATATTTTCAGATATTTGACGCTGGAGAATATTTCTCGTTAACAATCGACGATGAAAGTAACGGCGACTCAAAGTTGAAAGCTGTCCTTATTAGCGAGGATGGACTCGAGGTTTCCGATAGCAACGGGATATTCTTGATCGATCATGCGTGGACGTTCCAACCAAGGGAAGCAAGAAGTCAACTTTGTAATGCACCTGGTGGGTGGGGTTGAAACAGTTTACAGATTTTTTTTTCGAAACTACTTTTGTTTGAATTTTTTTTTAAGAATTTGCATGGCTTTGGACAGTTTATAGACACTCAATAAAATAGATTCTATTCTAAGAGGATGAGGTATTTGGTTAGGCACACCTAAGACCTGGGTTGTAGGTACATTCTTATCAGTAAAAGATTATAAATTCTGGTATTCTACAGATTACCCAAACAATAATTCAATTTATACACTTACCCCCAAACAAACTTTCCAGCGTAAAAATAGAGCAGGTTCACTCATACAACGTCTACACACAACTTCCCAAATACTATTTCATTCATTATTCCCTCCCCACCCCACCAGGTCTTCTCCCACGCATGGCTGAACTCATGGGCTACTCAGTCCACGGTGAAGTCTTCAACCCCGATGATGATATCGTGAATGCTGTGCTAACTGAGATGTGGAAGTATATTCACACCTATTCAAGCTCAGCAGGGGTGGGTGCTTTATATCATTTTGAATATAACTGAATAGCTGAACTTCAACAAATTTGGGGGTTTCGGGTAATTGCAAAAAGATGAATTTTCAGTTTTTTTTTGTAATCACTGTTCGTCTGTTCCCCCTAACTTAAGTAATATATTCTACAAAGTCAGAAAATAATAAACGACAGACAGACTATTAAGATAAAATTATAATGTTATTCTTCTTTAAACTATTTAAGATATTTGTCCCAGATTTACAAACAACCACCATGCAAAACACCCACTCACCCAAACTACTACTGTTATTGCTACTTAAGTCATCTGTTTTGCTAAACGAACCTGGGGACATAGTGCCTATAACAGCAATTATTTGTAATCAAAACAATTGCAAGGGGCCACCAGGCAAAGTTTTTAGAAAAGTTTGGTAAGGCCAATCTATATAGTAGATTAGTAGTCAATTTATTATCTTTTCGTATTCGACCACTCAACAGAGCTAACAACATACAAGAGAAACTATTTGTAAACCTAACCAACCCTATCATACAGGAAGCTGAAGAAAAAGTTCCGATCTGGTATTTAATGGATGAATTTGGATCTCGGATAAGACATTCAGATGAACCAACCGTTAAGATCGTTCCCTTCCATTACCAACCAACTGGGACGACTTATTCATTAATGTGGTTGATGCAAGATATGGAATATGCAGGTAGGGAGTTACTATGAAGTTATTTGTTTTTATATTTTTCTAAATATTTTACTTTAATTGTTAATTAGATGAATATCGTCCTTATACGTTGATACGTCACACACGGCATTATCCGCTTGTGAATGCCACGTGTGGTGCAACTATCAGTTGTGCGTTTAATGCATGTAGTGTACTGTTATTTCGTTTATTGTGCCTTTCCTTAACTAATTCATTCTGCAGAGTTGCCTCAATCATTCATTAGGTAAATAGTTTTGAAATAGGTTGTACCTTATCGTCTATTAATGCTATTGAATATTCTGTATTTCAAAATGCTGTTGCTGTTGGGGCTCATTTTGGAAATATACATGTTTGGACAGTTTTTTAACTGTGATAAATTTTGTGAATCTGGCCCTGATCAATACTCATAAAGTTGGAGGATTCTCAGAAGGAAATAACATTTAGGATAAAGTGCTATGAAATACGTAACAAAAATCTGTAAAAAAATTAATATTCCAATAGCTCCTATTCGAACAAAAGACCGATTATGCCATTTTAGGTGAAATATATATAAGAATATGCAATTAACTTTTTTATAACAAGATGTATTTAACCACAGATGAGTTGACTTATGACTTTGCGTTCGATGAGCGCGACCCAATACTAAGGAAATGTAAATTGCTGCCATGGGTGGGAGCCGACTTTAGTGATGTGTCAACGCATACCAACGTGCTTCCTGATAAAAGTTATGACGTAAGTTGAAAACCTAGGTAGTTTTTGACACAAGTGGTGATCTCAGTTGAGTTGGAATTGCTGTTTATTTGATACTAAAATTAACCATTACCTAGCACCATGTCCTTAAAGCATGTATAAATATAGGATCGTTTTAAGTACACGAACGAGACTCTGCCCACTGGAAACCAAATCCCTGGAAAGAAAGAAGGGAAGTTAAAAATCTTCACTGAATATCACCGGCAATATTTAACTGATGTGAAAAACTTTGAAATTGTGGAAAATCGTGAAGAAGCCGACGTGATTTACCCGGCGACATCAATTCGTGATTATAAGTAATATTATTATCACTTGTTTGTGTGGCAGAACACCTAGATTCTTCTAGATAACAGAAGTGCCCTATTGCACACCATTTGCCCGTATATAATTTTTATAAACATAAAATACTTTATAAATCTTGCATCTTGGCTGGCGCATAAGTTGAAGCAATGGAACTTGTTTACCTTCAACCACAATGGTAGCAACATCCAGCCTTGAACCCATAACCTCAATGTAACAACTTACTGGTTAAATATTCCTCAGATACTTCAGCGAAGAACGACCTGATGTATTGCTTGGGATGTTTCCGTGCGAACAAATTATTTTGTGCAAAGATTTTTTTGCTGACATCGCTAAGCGGGCAGGGAAGGACGGAAAATGTAATTTGGTTGGGTTTTTATATGTGGTTGCTTAATTTGCTAATATGTATTTAGTATTAGAGCAAATTAACATTAGCTGAACATTATTGGTCACACCTTGTTCTGTAGCGATCAAATAGAAATGGACGGTTTTCAATAGTTAGTTTTTTTCATTATTATTTGCAATATATTTATATTATAGTGGGGTATTTTTAACTGATATGAGATATAACAGTATTATTTACTGAGATCTAGCTAGGTGTATGTTTGGGTAAAAGACCTACATCCCAGGTCTTAGGTGCGCCTCACTGAAGACCTCACCCTTATAGAATAGAACCTTTATTATTAGGTGTCTATAAACTGCCTCAGTAGGTTCTAGATGGTAGCACACTGGAACTTTATCCTAGTTTAAATACTTCACTCTTATTGAATAAAATTCCAAGCATTTTGATCCATGTTTACTACAAGGCAGACCACCCCTACCTTTCCAATGGTAATAGGCCTATATCCCTCTTCCATATAAAACCCTTTCCAATATCACTCACAGTGGCGCAGCCAGGGGTGTTTTGGGAGTCGTGACCCCCTTCCCCCCCCCCCCCCCTTTTAAACCCCAAAAAATATTTTTTTTTTTTAAATTAAAAAAAAAATTGAATCATTTTTTGATTAAACCCCCCCCCCCCCCCCCTTATTTTTTTTTCTGGTTGCGCCACCGATCTCCCATATGTATTTTACGTTCTTATTTAGTAATACCACAACCCCCATCTCCCCAGTTCCACCATGGCACCCAGTGAGCTTCAACCTTCATTCAGAATTCCCTCAATTCATCTCATATTTCAAACAACGCGAGAACGAAGGGCTCGATATGAATGTTTGGATATGTCGACCATGGAACCTCGCAAGAGGGTTGGAGATTCAAGTTACTAAAAATCTTAATGAGATAATTAGATTGAGAGAAACACCAATTCCAAAGGTGATTTGTTTGAATATTTTAATGACTGCGTTTTGTCGCAATATTCTGTCCTTTCAGTTTAAATATTTTTTAATCTTTGCTGTCGTAATTAAAGGGACAAATAAAAGTTATTTTTTGATATGTTCATACACCCTATGCTCGCTGCTGAGTTCTAACACTCGTGTTTTATAACCCAATATTACAATATCTGTATCCTTAAATGCTGTATGTATTAATGACATAAAACACAATATTCAATATGGGTGAAGTCCTTGCCGGATTTTGCCCATTACCCCTCCCAGACTACTAATAGAACTTACAAATAAATGTAAATAAAAAATACCACACAATCTTACTTAAGGTGGCTTTACACAGTATCCAGAATTCGTCCGTTTTGTCCGGATTTTCGCTGCCGCATGCGGAACTCGGTAATGGGTTTGCATACGACTACGTAGGCGAATTTGCACGCCGGATACTGTGTACAGCCACCTTTATCCAGATTGTAACACCCAGACTTATTATAAAAATATAAAGATAAATGATTGTAATTTTGCCCACTATACACTGTTATACATATACAGAAATATGACCGATGTAACTTATTTATCAAATAACAAACTTACTTATTCAGGTTGTATCGAAATACATTGAACACCCCGTGTTGTTCCATCGTGACGACATCAACGTAAAAGTCAAGTTCGATTTACGATTCAACGTTCTACTGACATCAGTCGAACCGCTGAAACTTTATGTTTGTAAAGTTTTCCTGCTCCGATTTGCAAACAAGTATGATTGTGATGTCATTGTTTAATTGTTGTTGTAATAAAGTGGATTATTTTTTGCATCATGCATGTTATCTGTGACGTAACAGTTTGTTGCATACACTTTTATCTCTGCTACCATGGTGTAAGATAGACCCCAGTAGGTAAATGTTTTTTTAATTACCGAGAAACCTGTTTAGAATAAAAACTAATACGCAAGTGAATTAGGCTTTAAATTGAAATAAACAAAAGTTTGTTTTTTTTATTCCAACATTGTAGTATTATATGATATAAAAAAATTAAAAATATAAAATAAGACCTACTGGTTTATCAATCCAAACCAAAAATTTTTCAATTTCTTAATTAATCTTTAATTCCACCAATTTATTGTTTATTATATCTTTCTACAGGGAATTTGCGTTGAATAATTTTGATGACTACCAACAACATTATACGGTCATGAATTACGTGGAAGGCGGAACGAAGTTGAAACAAATAAATTACGATCAATTTATCCCAATGTTTGAGGATCAAAACCCAGATTTTAAATGGGAGGATGTAGAAGTAAGCTGGGTTAATTGGCCAAACCTCGCCTAAATCCCAGGTCCTTGACAAGGATCTCACTTATCATAGAAGTAGGGTTGGGTATAGGCGCCAAATTTTAGAAATTAAAGGGTTGTGTTGTAGTCCCAAGATCCTCTGAAACAATTATCATAATTTTTTGGTAAGTAACAACAGTCGTTATAACACTGGCGTTCTGTTTCATACATTTCGTGCCCGCTTACAGGTTACAACGTATGTAACTTATTTATCCTCACATGGTGGGACAACAACAGTCGTTATAACACTGGTGTTCTGTTTTATACACCTCGTGCTCTCTTACGAGTTACAACGTATGTAACTTTGTGGATGATTGCTTTCTGTATAGCTAACAATTGCTGACAGACTGTATACAACTTCAAAATCTGGTACATAAATAAATGCCAGAAAAGCTATTTTTTAAAACAAGTGTAATATGCCTGGCTGCAACATTATATACAATACACTTTGCTTCACAATACTTAAGTGTCTTGCCCAAGGACACATACGCCCACAATGGTGGCAGCATCAAGTTACAATGTACCTGGATGGGTAAAATACATTATCCATATAAAATCCACACTTTGTTATATATAATTTAATCCACAGCGGAACATTCACCGATGTATAAAAGAATTCTTTATCTCGGCCACATCACGACCTGCACCGTATGGTATAGGGCATAACTCACAGTCACGTGCTATGTACGGTATTGATGCAATGCTAGAGTGGAGAGATGACCCACAGACTGGTGAGTCGTTTGAATGCAGAACCTGGGTAACTTGTCTATGAATTTGGTTTTTTTGGAATGACTTATCCATGGTTACCACTCCCATGCCAACAGTCGAGTTGCTGAAGCTATTGCAGTGTGTGGATAAGCAGACATGACTTTTGGTTGGTTTGGTCACTTATATCTTCATGGGTTGGAACTTGAGTGACTTATTCATGGTTGCCACTCCCATGCCCACAGTCGAGTTGCTGAGGCTATTGCAGTGTGTGGATAAGCAGACATAACTTTTGGTTGGTTTGGTCATTTATATCGTCGTGGGTGGGAACTTGAGTGACTTATCCATGGTTGGCACTCCCATGCCCACAATCGAGTTGCTGAGACTATTATTATTATCAGTGGGCCAAAGTAATTTCTCGATATATTATTAACCTGCACGCGCAAAAATAACAGTGTTACTGTTTAAATTCCAAACAGTTAAAAATTATAAAACTAACTCCAGTGTTTCCCAACAATTTTCTCTATAATGTAAACTTAGTTGTCTTCATCCACGGTGATCAAACGTTGCGCAACACTTTTACGTTGAACCGATTCACTGCGCCTTACGTCCCCCGTCGAGAAATCTAACAACAATTCGCTCCTGTGCGTCTTGTCGTCTGCGTGATCGCCTACTGCCACAGTCTGCCACACGGTGGCGATAGAGCATGTATCGGTTTGCGTTTCTTTGTCTTCGAACGTTGTTGCTCGGCCCGCCTAAGGTTGTTCAGTAATTATTATTATAATACGTGTACAATCGTGCTTTGAGTTATAACATGGGTGTCTTCTTATACACCTCATGCTCACTGTTGAGTTATAACATGGGTGTCTTCTTACACACCAGACACACATGGTGTATTCATACACCTCATGCTCACTGTCGAGTTGTAACATGGGTGTCTTCTTACACACCAGACACACATGGTGTATTCATACACCTCATGCTCACTGTTGAGTTATAACATGGGTGTCTTCTTACACACCAGACACACATGGTGTATTCATACACCTCATGCTCACTGTCAAGTTATAACATGGGTGTCTTCTCATACACCAGACACACATGATGTATTCATACACCTCATGCTCAGTGTTGAGTTGTAACATGGGTGTCTTCTTATACACCAGACACACATGGTGTATTCATACACCTCATGCTTACTGTCGAGTTCTAACATGAGTGTCTTCTTATACACCAGACACATCGTAGGCATAACATTGGGTCCCTTATGTTTGACAACTGTGTACCTGTATTTTAACAAAAATTGATTAAAAAAGTTTAAAAGCGTGACGTCCGTGCATATGATATACACAGACAGTGCACTCACACACCCCTTGCTGACTGTCAAGGTATATCACGGTCCATACAAACTCACCTCAAACGTACCATACCCACACGCCACATCATCATTGCTACCATCTACAATGGGCGAAAGGTCGCCCCTGCTTGGTTTCTTCTTCCCAAAACACATGAACAGCAGGTACATACCACCGCCGAGTAATATATAATCGAAGGGTCTTGGACACCAACTACTTTCAGCTTCCTCAGCCATTAGGAATAACGTTAGCAGGAACTGTGGAGGTGGTGTGGTTTAGTTCGATTATTATTGTAACTTATTTATCCTCGCATGACGAGGCAACGACAGTCATTATAACACGGGTGTTCTGTTTCATACACCTCGTGCCTGCTTATGAGTTGCCACGTATGTTATTTTGTGGGTGATTATTTTTTTTATGTGTGGCTAATAATTTTGACAACCCATTAGTGACTACTGTGTTTTATTACAAATGTGATAACTTGTAATTGGCACGAAACAAAGTTATCCACCATATATATATATATAAAAACTCACAAGCGGGCATGAGGTGTATGAAACCAAACGCTTGTGTTATTAAAGCCGTTTTAACCTGGCCACATGAGGATAAATAAGTTGCCTATCTTCGTTCATATAAATATCCCACGCGCAGCAATAAACTACCACATGTGTGTTGCCATGAATTAACTCCCCATTACATAAGATAGACACAAGCACCATATATGGGTTATCTACCACAATACATTATATAACGTTTCGAATTATAAACGGGGAATCATCTAAATATGGTAATCCGTTGTGTTTTAGGTTGGTTTTCAAGCGGACGCGAGGTGTTTGAAACACCCGTGTTATAACGACTGTCAATTACCATGCGAGGATAAAGAAAATACATCATAGATTGTATGCTTTTTTATCCTTTAACTTTAAACACATCCTTAATGTTACATAAGTAAATAACGAACAGTGTACCAGTTGGTTGGATAAACGAAAACAATGTACCGATTCGCTGGATAAACGACAAACAGTGTACCGGTTCATGAGATAAATGACAAACAGTGTACCAGTTCGTGAAATAAATAACAAACAGTGTACCGGTTTGTGGAATAAACGACAAACAATGTACCGGTTCGTGAGATAAACGACAAACAGTGTACCGGTTACGACCTGTTTTGATCTCCCACATAAAATAAACGCTGTACATTTATATTAAGTTAAATATATATTATACCACGTCATATGTATATATATACCTACGTGATAGAAATGTCAAAACAATTCAACCCACAGTTGTATCAATGCTAACCAAGTAACAGCAAGATTAGATTTGTTAAACTAATTTAACCTTAACCATGTAACGAGTATGTAACCTATGCCAGTTTTAGTAGTTAGAGTAAGGTGGGGGAAGACGGGACACCTTGCACACATAATACCCAAATACCCTGATCGTGTTTTAAACAATTAACAACGGTCTATGGGAGCCGTGAGGATAAAGTTTTATAAAAAATCGTAAAATGTTTGCTTACTACCAAATTAGAGGAGAAAATAGATTGAAAATGTGTCCCATCTTCCCCCACCCTACTGTATATAACGTAAACTTATATTTTAATAGTTAAATTATATGCACATGTGCATAACAAAATTAAATCAAAATTAAAGTTAAACTATGTACACATGTTAGTACATATAATATCTCTTCTATGCATTAAACTAAAACTTCTCAATATTTTGAAGCAACTCAAATATTAGGTCTTAGTAAACGGCGAAACTTTGACGAGTTAATTTCCGAAGCATTTCCTGTACTTTTGCGTTAGCACGCAGTAAAATTATTTATCTTTTACAATAAAATGCAAAGCCAACTTAACCACTGTAGTAGGGGACCCCATCAAATCAATAGGGGCCTATTTGGGGTTGAAAAAGTACTATTTGAAACCAACGTAAACAAAACGAATATCATCCTAACTTGTCCTACCATATATGCTGCCACAACGTTAAACCGCGTATCCTATGTTAGTGTGAATCACACAAAGTAAGACCGTTTCCCGTTTACGCGGTACTGTATTTGTTAAGCGTTTAACAAAGGTCTATTCAAGAATTCATCAATTTATCTGCCATGGTATGGGAACACTGCATTGTGTCATAGTTGCATAGCCTTGGCCTGATGTATAGGCATACAGACTTGTATAGAAAACGAAGCGTGCGGAATATACAATGAGTTCTAAACACCCGCGCTGTCGCTTCATGTTTACTCTTGTGTGTATGAAAACGAATCAGGATTTTGATTTTTGATTTTTTTTTTAGCTAAATAATTAAGTGGCGAATGAATGTAACTTGTGAATGTAATTTATTCTCGCTGTAAATGTGAATGTAATTTATTCTCGCATGGCGGGGCAACAACAGTCGTTATAACACGCGTGTTTTGTTTTATATACCTCGTGCCCGCTTACAAGTTACTACGTATTTAACTTGAAACGGCAAGGCAACACCAAAGCTAGTTTGTAATACAACAACGGTCACAACAACACACGTACGGTGTGCGTTCCCACATTAGTTTATATTAACACAAACCAGTGTGGTTTTTTGCAATAATTAAATATTTTTAAGCAAATGCTATCTAGTGTGGTATATGACGTCACACAAACACCTGTTACGTCAAAAGTATCCGAATATGATTCAACAAACAAACGTATTGTTTGAACGTTCGCGTACATTCATGTGACGTCACTGAACAATAAAAATGCGAAAAAATTAGTTTTACTGAAATTTGGTGAGATTTTATATAACTGTAAAAACTAATGTAAAGGCAGGTGTAACGAGTCAATGAATAAATGTAACTTAATAAACTTATTTATTCTTGCATGGCGGGGCAATGACAGTCGTTATAACACTGGTGTTATATATATAGTAGGGTGGGGAAGATAGGACACCTTTAGCACATATTGTCCAAATATCCTGATCGCGTTTTAAACGATTAACAACTGTCTATGGGAGTCGTGAGGACACGGATTTATAATTCTTTAAATGTTCTTTGTTTACTACCAAATTGGAAGAGAAAATAGAATGAAAAGGTGTCCCATCTCCCCCCACCCTACTATATACCTTATGCCCGATTACGAGTTCGCGTATGTAACTTATTTATCCTCGCATGGCGGGGTAACGACAGTCGTAATAACACAGGTGTTCTGTTTCATACACCTCGTGCCTGCTTACAAGTAACCACGTATGTAACTTATTTATCCTCGCATGGCGGGGTAACGACAGTCGTTATAACAAGGGTGTTCTGTTTCATACACCTCGTGCTCGCTTACAAGTTACCACGTATGTAACTTATTTATCCTCGCATGGCGGGGTAACGACAGTCGTTATAACATGGGTGTTCTGTTTCATACACCTCGTGCCTGCTTACAAGTAACACGTATGTAACTTATTTATCCTCAAATGGTGGGCAACAACAGTTGTTATAACACGAGTGTTCTGTTTCATACACCTCGTGCTCGCTTACAAGTTACCACGTATGTAACTTATTTATCCTCACATGGTGGGCAACAACAGTTGTTATAACACGAGTGTTCTGTTTCATACACCTCGTGCCTGTTTACAAGTTACTATACAATATTGAATGGAATATAAAACTTCCATGTTATTGTTTTAACAAACCCCTTACCAAACATAAACAACACTCACCATTATAAACCTTGTTTTAAAATCCCCGAACTTTTCACTTAAGTTCCTCTGCTTGCATTGTGAGTAACAATCAACAATGGTTTACTCGAACAGTCATCTGTGACGTCACATATTAGTCTGTGACGTAATGCCAAACAGGAAGCATCGGTGTGAAGCTACTTTGGTTGGAAAATTTAATTAACTTTTGATTTAACTTTTAATAGAGTCAAAGTTATTTACAAAACGTTGCTAAGTGTTTGACTTCGTGTAATTTGTAGTTTTTACTTTTGTTGTTTTTGCTTAGTTATTGCCACTGTAAAGCTGTATTACATTAGCTTGCGGTGCGTTTTTAAAGCGTTTGTTCGTTGTATTAAGTGTCTAACTAATTCCCTTATTTTGTTGCTTAAATAAATAATTTTAACATAACATAGTTTTTTATCTCTTTGAAAACGACCGCAAATACTAAATTACTAAAACATCAAAAGAAATTAGCAGCTAAGCGAGCAGCTGGCTAAAACGCGCTATAGGATTAAACGCGTGTTTGAACCCAATTTCGCATTCGTAGATTTGAATACGTTATGTTTGGCGGCCACCTTTTTAAAGAGAAGTTTTATAACGATTGCCCTTTTTTGCTGTTAATCCCTTTCTCATCGTTGTTTTAATTATAATTCATTTGATCTCCGCTAACTTTTGTTGTTTTGAAACTTATTTGAAACTAATAAATTAGTCAATTGTATTATTCATAGATTTGCAAAAGTTTATCCTAGTAATTAATCAAGTTATGTTAAGCCAATTTATTAATATAGTAGGGCGGGGGAAGATGGGGCACCGTATCATTTTATTTTCTCCTCCCATTTAGTAGTAAACAAATAACATTCAATGAATTATAAAATCGTATCCTCACGACTCTCATAGTTGTTAATTGTTTAAAAAAACGCTTGGGATATTTGGATATTATGTATAGTGGGGTGGGGGAAGATGGGACACCTTTGGCAAAAAATGTATAAATATTCTGGTCGTGTTTTAAACAATTAACAATGGTCTATGAAAGTCGCGAGGACAAGGTTTTATAATTCTTTGAATGTCCTTTGTTTACTACCAAAATGTACGAGAAAATAGAGTGAAAAGATGTCCTATCTTCCCCATTCTACTATGCTAAAGGTGTCCCATCTGACCCCACACACTATACCGTTGTTATTTAAAACACAGGATATTTAAGTGTTATGTGCTTAAGATGTCCCGTCTTTTCCCACTCTACCATATTAATTAATAATTAATCCACCTTTCCACCCAGGCGCCCACGTCATGCAGCCCGTGTTGATTGAATGCAACTATATGCCAGAGAACTCAAGGAGTTGTAAACATTTCCCAAACTTTCTCAACGACGTGTTTCGGTTTCTCTTCCGCGGTGATGACGTAGCAGATTGCAACGTCGTTGACGTCACGGACGTATGACGTCACGAACTTTTTTCTAAAAAAATAAATAAAATATATTGGTGTGAATTTTTTTCTTTAATTTTCCGTAAGTCGATATGACGTATTTTGATGACGTTATTAATTTATTAAATGACGTCACGTAAGTAATAAGTTCCGGGGTACAATGTACAATAAACATGAACGCATTAAATATGTATGTATGTTGATGCATGGGTAAGCATATAGGGCGCACGATGGGATTCGATACATGAACCTGATAACCATATATGGTGATACACATCCGGTAGGTTGGGAGAAAATCGCTGTATCCGAACTTTCTCCGATGTTTATTTCGGAAAAGATCGGAAATGACTCGCACGAAACATGTCATCGTTGGTTGGTTATGTATTGGAAGTTATAATGTGGGTGTTGGGCGGAAATGGGACCGGTACTATATTCTATATGGGTGAGGTCCTACAGTGAGGCATGTCATGGGATCTAAGATTTAGGCCAGAGTTGGTCCATTACTCCTACATTGTATATGCATATTCTATTCTATATGGGTGAGATCCTTGTCGAGGACCTGGAATTTAGGCCAAAATTGTCCCAACGCACAGTGCGCTACCATCTAGATCCCACAGGGGCAGTTCAAAGACACCTAATAATACAGTTTATTTTTTATATGTGGGTGAGGTCCTGTGGCAAATCACGCTAGAGGAATCTAGGATTTAAGCCTGAGCTACCCATTACTTAAAAACAATTTAATTCTATTTGGCTAATTGTACAACGTGGCATGAATACGGTTGGTTATATATCATATAAAGTATCCGCCATTTGGAAAATCTTCACTGTTTTAACCCGTATAACTCCTAACCACAAGTACCGATGATCGACAGCTAATATCAGAGTTATCTAACTTCAACATATCTTGCAAAGTAACTTTCTCCCACACGCATGACTGTGTGTAAGAAAATGTTTCCTGTACAGTGGATACGTTCTATTATAGTGGGGTGGGGGGAGATGGGACACC